>NW_008604506.1:25761-33056 GCF_000691845.1 Merops nubicus | reverse complement strand
AGGAGTCGTGCTGGGGTGCCTGCCCTCCGTGGGGGGAGCGGGGCTGGGGTCGGCGATCCGCGCGGAGGGGTGAGGGCGGCCCCGGGGCAGGGGCTGGGAGCGCGTGTTTGCCGGTGGGCTGGTGGTAGATCCCCAGCAGTGAGGGGTTCGACCAGGGATGGGGCCGACAGGTCCTCCCGGAGGTGGTGCCTGAGGCGGAATGTGTTTGCAGAGAAGGTGAATGCGATTTCTGGAAGGAAAAGTGGGGATTGGCGTGCAAGTTCCCCACAGAGTAGGAGGGATGGTGGTGACTGGGGCTTTGCAGAAACCTCGGTGGCACGGTGAAGTATCAGAGAGACGAGGTGCTCTCTGGGCTGTCGTGTTTTATTTTGATGTTTTCAGGTGTTTGAGTGGTGTTGTCCTTCCTCCAAGGCTGGCAGAACCTTTACACTCCCCTTCCTCTCTTTCCTCCACCTCCCAGTCCACTTCCCTCTGACTACATCATCAGTCATTTCCCCGAGCTGTTGTGGTTAAGGGCCTCCCCAGCTAGGCTGATGGGTTAGTGGCAAGGCCTGCCTGCTGACTTTTTAAATGATCTTTTTTTTTAATGACCCTTTTTTTTTATGCTCTGCCTGTTGATTCTCATGCAGAGTGTGAACATGGCTATGCCTCGACCTTCCCCTCAGTTCCAAGTCCTGGACTGCAAGACCCAAAGCCCCCGCGGAGGCTGAGCCGGGCAAGAAAACACAGCGGCAGTGGCAGCAGTGCGAGTATTGCCAACAGGTACGGTGTGGGCAGCACAGCGTGGGGTGCAGGGCTGCCCGGGGGGTGAAGCTGGAGGCAGAGGAGAGGGACTTACACCGTGGGGGAAATTGGGAAGAGTCTGAGCAGGCGGGTTTTCCGAGCGGGGACCCGGGCACAGCCTCCCTTCTGGATCCATCACTCTGAGAGCAGCGGGGACCCGCGGGAGCTGTGTCTGAAGCGGCACTGCCAGCTGACTCTGTGCCAAGGCTGGGATGCTGCAGAGGGAAGGGGAATAGGGAGATCTGTTCATAGGGTTTAGGGAGGAGGTAAGGAATAGCTAGTGCCTTTATATACGGCTGATCTATTTCCAACCCACAAGTCACTGCTTTTAAGGGATAGTGTGTGTACAGCCTGGGTGCTTTGGGATTGTAATGACAGGCACGATTGGAAGCAAGGAAGTGATGTTTTGAAATGGATCCCCTACAACAAATGGGAGAGAGGGAGATGACTGGCTGTTACATACAACGTGTTAAAAATTCAGTTCAGGAAAATGAAGCTGTCTTCCACTCTGCCTTTCAGGGCAGTGGGATTTCCCAGCTCTCTGATTGCTTGGTAATTGTAGAACACCATGTTTTTGACATTTCTCTTATTATACAATGCCGTATTTATTGATTTCTTAAACCTAGAAGAGACAACGTGACGATGTCTATCACTTGGTGCCGTGGTAGGATCTGCCTCTTCCCTCTCATTCCTGTTCTTTTTGTTTTCTTTTCGCTCCCTTTTGTAGAACAGTTCAGACCTTGCTGAGACCTTCTGGGACAGAGAAACTTTAGAAACATAAAGTATAACGTTGAAAAGGCAATTGCAAGCTTGCTTTTACTGCAGCAAGGCCTGTGCAATCCATAAAATGGTGGCAGGTGGCTCAGGTGATTAAAGCTTTCTTAAGGCCATTGGGAAGGACCTGTAAAGGCCTGCAGGAAAGGTGCCTTTGCTTGCAGTGATTCTGCTTCGGCAGCATTTGATAGCAAAGGTGGTTTGAAATGATGTTAGGACACCTTGCTGCAGGGTAGTTTTCTTCATCAGGATCAGCATATCCTGAGCTCTTTGGACGCTGCATGTTTATATTTGCTTCCCTTCATCCATTCTCTCCTGATTTCAGGGCAGTAGGAGCCCTTTACTGTTTCCCACGAACCAAAGTTCCAAATCCCAGTGACTTTGTGTTGGGAAATGATGGCAAATGCTGAACTGAGATCTGTTTTTTTCCCCTCTAGGTTTCTCACATACTATTTTTCCATCCCACATCTCTTTCTCTCAGAGGCCTTTGTCATGGCAACCTGCCCTTCTCCAGAGGAGGGCTGGAAGCACATCCCCCTCAGGAGCTCCTTAGCAGGGAATCCAGCAGCCTGTGGGCTGGAGAGGGCCGCAGAGCTCCCCCCATCCCTGGGGCTGGGCGCTCAGCGTGTCACAGCTCTTGGGGGGCACCTCTCTGTGCCAAGACCAGCCCACTGGCCCCTCAGCGTGACAGGCTGGATGTGTTGGGAGGGGGGAAAAAGGCAACAGAGAAACAGAAAAGGTACTTTCTAGTCTTTTTTAAGAAGCTTCATTGTAGAAGGAATACTGAGGCTGAGTTGAATCTTTAGAGCGTTTCCCAGCGTGCTGCGCCCAGTACTCGTTTGGGCCTCAGGGAGCGACCAGTGTCAGGCCTGCCCCAGGCAGAGACCAGAGGGGGTCTTTTGGGGAGCTCAGACCTTACACATGCCTTTGGAAATGGAAGTTCCTTTTAGCACAAGTGGTAGCAGCTTGCACTTGCTGTAAGAGATGGCAGGCCTTCCAGATGGTTGCAGCGCTGGGAAGTGACAACTGTGAAGTTAAGGGTGCCTCCAAATTCACTGCAGCATGTTTTGTGTGGCACTGACTGTAGCATCAGCCTTGTTTAAGAGAGGCTCTGTATCACGCCTTCCTGTTAGAGGGACAGTTCAATAAGTTCTGTCTGGTGGAGTTTGAATGGACTTTGAATTAAGAAATCAAGCCCTTGATGAGGGGTGAAAGTTAAATTTCATATGTGGACAAGAGATTTTCTTAGATGGCTTTTGTCTCAAAATGTTTAATTAGCATAGGGAAATTACACATTTAGATTTTGTGCAGATCTTGTAATTTAAAAGCCTACTGTGAAAATGTCTCTCAAGCCATCTTGTCAAAGCACAGTTGTCTTTATTTATGCACTTTTAGAAATTGACCCGTTTGCATTCTTGCTGGTTGTTGTGCAGGCTATTTACAGATGCTCTGTAATTTGGAGTTTAAATCCAGGTATTTCCCTTCAGCATTTGCTGCCCAGACTCGACAGCTATTTCTCCCCAGCAGGCTCTGTGCTGTCATGGCACAAACACCCAGAAAGTTCTTAGGAACAGACAGCCCAGCTCTGGATGGCAGTGGTGAAGCAAATCTTATTCTTACAGAACTGCAGTGGTCTCCCAGACCCAGCAAAATTTTTTTCCTCCCCCAAACAAGGGTGTGCAGATAAGAGGGAAAACATCACCTAATTGTTTCTGATTCATTGGATGCATTTTCAAAGAAGGATGCTTTGGCATTTAAAAATATGCAATCTTGCTTTAGTCAGGGATATTTAGGTACTGAAAATTACTCCCCTGCAAAAATAGCTGGAGAATCACAGTCCTTGTGACCTGGAGTGCATATTAATACGGTAAACTTTTTTTTTTTTTTTAAAAATCCCATTTAATGCATAACTAAAAGTAAAAAACCAAGCAAATCAATCAGCCAACTCATTGAATTCAATTTAATTTTGCCTTTTTTTTAATTTTCACTTGACAAAATTATCTTCTTATTTTTGGATGGGGATGAAAAATTAGCAGAAATTTATTGTAGCATACAGTATCGCTTATTTAATGTTTGTTCCTTTTGAAGACATTTCTAGGACAGAAGCTGGGTTCTAAAAACTTGCTAGAGAAGTGGAGTAGTTCATGCAGGGAGTGCAGTTCTGTGAGTACATTAACTTGCATTTGGTGCTGCTAGAAGCTGCTCTTACAGGCTGCACATATGCAGTTCTAAATAGACCTGGCTGTTGGAATAGTTCACTGTAGTTAGGATTAGACTGCTTTGATATTTATACAGTTTGGAAAATAATTGGGAAGACATTTTAATCAATTTAAATTGTCATGTCAGCAGGACATAAAATAAACAGCAGGGAGGCTAAATGATGATTCTCCCCCCCCATAACACAATCAGTTTAATGAAGTTAGGATTTATAACGGAATCTGAAATTACATTACAATATTAGATTGTCGTTTGTGTTTTGTTTTTATTTAGATTCTCAGGCTTGTTGAAAAGCCTGTTATTTTTTGATCTGATCCTGGGGAGGTGCCAAGCACCCTCCCAGAGGCACTGGGAGCCCTCAGCTCTCCTGGGAGGCCTGTGTTGTTAAGGGCCCTCAAAGAATCTATTGCTCTGTTCCAAGGAGGGAGGGTTCGAGCTCTGTCCAGCTTCTTTTTCGTTTCATTTTCCTCTCTTCCCATTATCCTCCCTTGTGTCGTCTGAGGCTGCATCCCAAGGGCCTTTCAGACGTGACGATCCAGTCGCAGGTCGCCTGCAGAGCTTGGGCTCGTCAGCAGTGATGCCTGTGGTAAGGTGCTTTGGACATGCTGTCTTGAAAATGTGGATGTCTGCCTTTCTTTACCCTTCTGGCTATTCTAGTGCTGCAGCTCCTCATTTTCTCTGTTGCGCTCTCCTCTGCCCCATTTGATACTTTTTTCCACACATCCAAATCCCATCACTTGGTTTTGTGCTGAATCTTCTCTGTAACCCTCCACTTGTATAACCTTTGACGCTGTCTATTGAGTGTAGGGATGGGGCTGTGCTTTTGAAACCCTCAGGTACTCTTGGCTTTGAGCTTAGTTTGCTCACCATGTCCCCAAGCAAGGATGGGGACAGGTAGATGTGCAGTAGGTACCTCGTGTGTCTCAGGTGGTGGCTTCATGTGCCACAGGTTCACAAAGGGGCACAGAAGCTGAAAGGATGTGGCGTGTGTAGCTGCGAGTCAGCCTTAGCTGTCTGGTGCAATGGAAAGGCTGATTTACCAGAACAGCAGTGCTGTGCAGCTGTACCTCACCGTGCAGGGGAGGAGCAGGGGGGTGGGGAACACTTGCTTCAGCACAGTTTTAAATATATTACACCTAAGAGACAGGAGGTTCACTGCCCTCCCGCCACTGTGCTCATGACAGCACCTGGCAATCTTCTGTCCTTCCTACAGCCTCTGCAGTTTGGACAGAACTGTAATTCTGATTTTACTGGGGGAGAGGAGGCACAGGGGGCTGAGGGATTTGTGTATTTTGTGTAAGCAGTTCCTGAAAGAGCAAGTCACTGTCAGCCCATGTTGGTCTACTTTCCTGCAGAAAACCCCTACACCTTTCTTCATGTCCCAGCGAGCTGGTCTCTGAGGCTTTTTGTTGACAGCTTTGCTGATTCCTAGCCTCTATCAGCTGTTACTTGTTTCTGGGTGATACTTTGTTTATTTGCTTGTGGGCTCTATTTTTTAGCCACTTGCGTTCAGACTGGATCACACTTTACTCCACAGCTAGTAGGAGTTGAGTTTGGACTTGCTGTGTGTAGGTGGCTTAGAATCTGGCCCTTGTGTAATATTCCAGGGATAGAGACTGCTTTCTGTCTCAAGCCTTGTAGTACCAGGGAGCTCTATTCATGGCTCAGGACTTGGCTTTGCTTCAGAGAGTACAAACCCACATGTGCAAAACAGAGAATGGATGAGATTGGCTGTGCCACATTTTGACTTATGCCACGTTGTGATAACGTACAAACACTGTGATTCCTACCCGGAATCTTCACGCTGCTGTTGAAATTTTGTCTAGAAGTAGTTGGAGGTGGGATCTTGCCTTCCAGTAGAGAGTATATGTGAATTAGCTGGTTAATTGTTCAAGAAAGGAAAAGTGGACAAGGCTGAGCTGCTAAGGATTGATTGCTTCTCTGTTGGAGATGTTGAGAGCAGCCTGACCAGCAGTATTGACTATAGTTGGGTGTGAGCATGGTGACTTTTTTTTTTTTTTGAGAAAGCAGAGTGACAGTTGGCGTGTTAGACTAGGAAAATGTCTTGCTGGCCCATGCATGGGAGATGGAATCACCCACTACCTTTGGTGGGCTTCTGCTGGAGGACAGCTGATAAGAGCAGGTCGGGCTGCACTTGAAGAGTTGAGTTTGGCCTCAGTGTGTCCCTGCTGTCCAGTGGAGGTCGCTTGCCCCAGTGCAGTCTGCACGTGTAGGTGAGCAGGTCACAGTGATGCTGGAGTTCCTGAACCTGCTGGCACTAAGTTGTGCCTTTCCTTGTCTCTCATGATCTGTGTCAGAAGCTGAGATTCTGCCAATTAATTATTTTGGGGAAGAAAACAGCCCTTGTAGGTGAGGATTTGTGTGCAGTGTCTTCTCGGTGTGATGGGCAGCTCACCAGGTAAAACACAGGAAGTGAGGGTGAACCCAGCAAATGGCAGGAGGAGCATAAACCCTGCTCCCTGGTGAGCCCCCCAAAAGTGCTCAGGCTGATGTAGCAGTTCCTGTGGGGAAGCTGCTGTGCTCCCCTTTGTCACCCTCTATTCTACAGCCCCCAGGTGGGGCGATCCTGGCCAGCGAGGTAGGCACTTTTCTTTGTGTCAGTGCTCCATCCGTGTGTAGGGAGAGCTCTGTGGCAGGGAGTTCACACAGGAACCCACGATTCTGCCCTGACTTTAGACTTTGATACCATCCGTAGGTGTAGATTTTAATTTGTAGTCTCTGAGTTGTGCCAAGAGGCCTTTGTGTAAAGTAGAAGCAGGCCCCGTTGTTGGGGTTATCTGCAGCTTAGCCGTAATTCCTTGCTGCAGCATCTGCCTGTGGTGAACTGTCACTCTCCAGGGCTGAAGGTGGATGATCCCTTTGTCATCCCAGATTTGGGGGAAGCTCTGTTTTGGAGCAGTGGGACTGTTGGTCAGGGCTCAGGCTGTTCACATTGCAGCACTCTACCCAGGCACACTACTCTCCTGGCGTGGGCTGATGTGAGTCACTGATAGCAGTGCTGGCACAGTGACAAGAAACTTCAGACTTTAGTGCTTAGCGTCTTTTGAAATGTAACGTTTCTTAGACCCAGCTCCTAGAGACATTTCTTGCCCTGGTATGGTTGGAAGGATACTTGAGCCAAATCCTGTCATCTGTTCCTGGAATTCCCTCTTTTTCTCTTCCCGTGATATTTAGTGTACAGTCAATTCCCTGGGTTAAGAGGTACCCCTTGTTTGTCGGTGGTTTGTTGTAGAATTTTTCTTCCCTCTCACCACATTTGTTTCCTTTTTGTATCTTCTCTGTGTAAAGCTTTATCCACAACACATGCAGGGATTTGTCCTTCATGCTTTTGTTTAACCTGACCTCATCCTTTGCTTGACAGTGAATTGGTTGTCACCTCTAATGTTGTTTCCATCTACTCCCCTCTTTGTAGGTAGGACTGACTTTTTCCTTTCTCACTTCTGGTTGAACTTTGAAATCTCTTTGTGACCCAAACAGACCAGTCCATGTCATGCTGAGTT
>NW_008604506.1:0-25730 GCF_000691845.1 Merops nubicus | reverse complement strand
TCCTGCTGTTGATCATCTCCTGATCCCTCCGGACAAACTTCTGCCCAAATTCAAAGGCTGACTTCTGTTTATTCTCCTCTTGAGAGTCCTGGTTCCTACTCCCTACCCTCTTTGAACCAACAAAGATAGGATTTGTTTTTATTGACTATTTTGGGCTCTCTTGATCAGAGGCTGTGGGTCTCTGGGGCTGTGCACTTGGCTGGCCTTTGCTTGGGTCACTTCTGTACGAGACACTGCCTTGTTGATCAGCCCGGAGGGAGCAGGCCTGCTTTTTCCATCCTGCCAGATACATTCCCAGGTCTCATTTCTCTGCTCCCTACTCCGCTTCCATTCTCTGATATGAAAATTATTTCAATTCAGTTTCGTTGCTTTATTAATCCAGTTTGAAGTAGCTTAGATGATTTCCAACATTATCTTCGTTACTCGTTTATCCTTTGCTGCTCTGTGACAAGCAGGCATGCAGAGAGCAATTCTTTTGCCTCAGTTTTGATTAAAGTTCCTCTGCATAAATAAGTCTATTCTCTTCTGAACACTTCTCATTTATCTCCTTCCATCTGTTAACATCATCAAGAAGGGAGAAGTTATGCAAAGGGACAGATGACATTGGGATTGCTGCTGGGACTGTTACTCAGTTGTCATTGTCTGGGTGCTTGGGCAGCCGTAAGGCTATGTATAGATATAAGGTAACATGGCACAGGTTCTGGTTTGCCTTTATCAGTTAGGCTACACACTGCAGCAGTTCACAGGCTGTTTCACAAGTAGATTGGCCATCTGGGAGCAGTGGGAGGTAGCCACCTCCCTGCCTTCATGTTAGTTGCTTCTACTTGTGAGCCAGAACTGTAAGAACAGAGGAAATTGGAACTCTTTGGTTTGGTGTTTTTTGGTTTGTTTGTTTTTTTTTTTTTTCTCAGCCTTCCTTTTTCATGGCTCTCCCAGGTGGTAGATGAGTATGTCCCTGCTGACAGAATACAACCCCAGAAATAAGGACATCTGGGTTCTTCTCCTAATAGTGTTGCAGCCTCTGTAAGTCTTTGTGCCTCAGTTTCCTTAATGCAGCATGTAGCTAGCAGCGATGTGAAGGTATTTTCAGGTGTCTTTCCCTTCCTGCATCTCCAGGCACAGTGTGGCAGTGATAGTTTTAATGTGAGAGATAACTAACAAGTCTAAATAGGAGTGAAGCAAGTCTGGCATGGCCCACAGCCACACAAATGCCATCAGGCTCTTTCAGAGTGCGTTTCAGTCAGGTGGTGTTTGCTCAGAAAGCCTTGTTTTCCTCAGTGCATCTGAAGGCAGCTTCTTTAGGTCAGAAGATGCGTGCTGCAGAGAAGTACGTGTTCCCCAAGCAGACTGTTGCTCTGCAGATGACATTGCTAAGGCTATTTCTGGATATGACCATCTTCCTCGAAAGGGTAATGTTATGTGTGGGAAGAAGCATGGTATAGGGCAAAGGGCTGGCATGCTGGGCTTGTTTCCTGAGTCTGCTGCCGAAAGGCTGCAAGATCCGGGCACGTCAGATGACCTACATGGGTCCTACCATCTGTACATTACATGGTTCCCACCATCTGTACGTCGGGGTAACGCACACACTTTTCTAATCCTGCTTTCGGGAGGCAGAATCGATGATTTGGAGCTTGTGGCTGTTTGAAAGAAATGAAACTTAGGATCCTAAGTTTTCTAGGTAGATTTGAAGATCACCTCCTGTGCCTTTACTCTTTCTGCCAATCCCTGTGATCTCTCTGCTTTGCAAGTACTATTGACTATGATACTGGTTCTGGTGCAGCCTTGGAAGAGACCGAGTCCCTGACTGTGCAGTGAGACTCGGGGAGCCTGCTGGAAGTCACTGGGTCAGGGACCACACAGGGCTTTCTGCAGGGCCAGGCCTCACCCTGCTCTCAAACAGATCAACAGAGAGGATTTTGTTAGCAGAGATACAAAGGTGTTAGCAGGGCGTGGATGAAGTCTGTGCCTCTTTCTGCTTAAATAGCTCATTTTGCATTGAATGATCTGTTCTATGGTGATCATGCAGGGAGACTGTCCTTCCCAGAAGCACTTGGGAGAGAGCTGAGGGACAGCACAGACCCAACGTGAGCGTCAGGAAGTGGCTGTTTTGCTGTGCTCGTTCTGTGACATGCTTTTCTCTCTCCTGGGGGAGCTTGGAGGTGCCACAGTGAGGCCACCTGACATTTGTCCTCACCAGGTCCTGAAAAAACATGGTTTTGTCAATGTATTAAAAAAAAAAAAAAGTAAAGTCAAGAATCTGTCTACAGGAAGCTCCAACTCCCCATTGTCATGGATCATAGAGAGGAAAATGGCCTTCATGAAGGCAAAGAGTATACTTTTTCCTGACTTGTGAGTATCTACCTGAATTGTGCCAAGTTCTAAATCTTTACAGATGATGTTGGCTACAGCATGTCCAAGGGAGGTGGACTATGATTTCTCTACTGAAATGACCAAGGTACCTCCCAAAAGGAACGTACATCAGCCTTTGTGTCTGATTGGTGTGCACAAGCACTTTCTGATGTGGTTAGCTGTGGGCTGGGAGGGGGAGGAGGTGGTTTCTGTAGGACCTTTGCCACTTGTCACAGAAGTTAGAAGGCAGACGAATGGAGCAGTGAATAGCACATTGGAGACCTCACTTTACTCCTGGACCCTGTGCACATTCAGCAAGTCCCTTTCAGCCTGGCTTGTCAGAGGAGACTCCCCTGAGCCTTTTCCTCATATTGTGATTTATTTTTTTCCCAAGGTATGAGCCTGGGATCAGAGCTGCGGAAGTGCTGATGATGCACAGCCATAAGGGCTATCAGTGGGAGTTGTGCTTTGAACATGTAAAGTGGCCCAGAAGACCAGGCCCTTGGGGGTCTTCATAGAGGCACTTGGAGGGACAAGAAGCTGCAACTCTGATTTCCCTGTTTCCTGGCTTCCGATTTGGAGGGCGAGGATGCTTGGCAATAAACATGCTTGTGAAGTGCTGAGCTGCTGCTCTCAGTGAGCCTGTCAGAAAGCCTGTAAGGAAACCACTGGCTCTGTATTCAGAGCAGGGCTTGGCTTGAGGCCACACGTTGAACAATGAGGAGAAAACAAAATATTGAATAGCTGCTTGTTCAGCAAACTCGATTCCTCTTGGCCGTGCAGGGCCCTGGGTGAGGGAGCGTGTGAGATGGGGCAGTTCTCCCTTAGCACTTGGGGCTAGGGGCAGCCAGCACGTGGGGTCCCAGGTGGTACAGGAGAAGACCCCCACCAGCACGCTCACTCCCAACCTGTACAGTGCCTGGGGAAGCTGGCTGGGGACTTCTTTGCTGGCCCAGATGACAGCACTGAATGCAAAACAGCATTCTTCCCCTTGTGTTGCCTGGCTTGGAAAACCCTTCCCCTGCAAAATGCCACCTTGTGCTGCCCAACAAGGTGTCGCTCTGGTTTTGGAGAGCCCAGCTCTGGGACTGGGAGAGCCTTGTGGTGCTCAGCAAGGAGGAGCTGTCTTCCTGCTTGTTCCTGCCGTGTGCTGAGGAAGCAGAAGGTGCAGCAGGAGGGCAGCGTGCGCTGCCTGGGACTGCAGTGCAGTGCCCTCCTCACCTGAGGGTTAAGCCTGCTGTGTCCGTCGGGTGAGTGTCACTGGTAAGGAGCATTACTTTGCTCTTGGCTCCCATTTTAGATTCCTCTCTGGCACGTTGTACAGTGGTGTCTGAAGAGCAGGGCTGGCTTGCCTGGCAGACGGTGCACTGGGCAAGACATGAGGCCTGGTTTAGGTTTGGGTTGTTGTTGGTTAGGATTGGTTTTTTTCCACTTTCCTGCTTGCAGCTTACAATGACTATGGCAGGTTTTTGTCTTTGACCTAAGAACCAGATGGCACAAATGTGCTTGGTATCTGTCTCCCTGGGCTGCTTGAGAACAGCAACCCACTGATGCAAGCCTTACCCTGGGGTTTAAAGAACCCAAACTAAGTACTCTGATCTGCCACAGGCTTCTTGTGTGACCTTGGGAAAATAGTTTAGAGTTTGTGTGTTGGTGTTGTTTCACCTGCACAAAAATTGTTAGGGAAGAGTTTATTTTGAAGTGCTGCAGACAGAAAACAAACAAACAAACAAAACACAACAATTATGAGGAGCAGGTACCAAACTGAGAGAGGCTGTGTAAATACTGTAGGTGGCTTTGCAGACATTTACTTCTTCCAGGGATGTATGCAGTGTACCTTTTAAAGTTGTTTTCGACTGAGTGTTGGAGGAGTCTTTCAGGGTACTGTGTAGAAACCCAGGGTTAGATGAGTTTCTGCAGTTGTGAACTGCCTTGCCCTTGCTGAGCTGCAAACAGACTGTGGGGCTGTTTCTCCTTTTCCAAAGATGAACAAACATGAGTAGATGCCAGTACGGCTGTGTCCCCTTCTCTGTTGGAGACGAAAAATGTGAACTTTGAAAAGGGTCTGGCGTGATCCTGGGGAAACAGCTTTGATCAGAGCCTTGGGAGGAATCTGATACTATGTCCATCTAAGAGCGACAGAAAAACTAGCCAGTGTGAGGCCAGGTTAATCTGGTGCATCTCCGCTGCTGTCCGTGAGAAGGTGAAACAGTCTGTTCTGTCTCCTCCCTTCAGCTCCTCATGGAGAAGCATTTATTATTGTGGACCTCAAGGCCAGACAGCATAGGGCGATCATGGGACAGTAATGACTAAGGTAACTTTTGTCTCTAGTATTATTTGGATGGAAATGTTTTGTTAGATTTGTTGATACGCAAGGCTGAGGTGAGGATCTTGTTAGACTTGATGCCAGTGCTTGCAAAGAGCACGCAGCAGGACTTCTGCTCTAGCTCTGCCTCTGCTCTTCAGCTGCATCCCACTCCTCACCACAGGAGCTCTTGGCAGCCCTGAGTACTGTAAGCTGCTGTGCTCCCAGGGCTCTTGGGCAGCCCTCCCAGAGGTGAGATGGGTTCACAGCTCCCTTAGAAACCCAGCCCCTGAGCATCTACATCTGGGCAGGAAGATTTTTACTCCTATGCAGCTATTGTTTGTCTTGCCATTGGGCTGAAAGCCTCACAGGCTGCTACTGGTGGAGCTTCTCCATAGGCTTCCCAGGCTGTGGTTTGTGCAGTTGGTTTCATAGGCTGCTTATGGTGTTGATCCACTGCTGCTTGAAACCCTGGCACAACACCGGGGTTCTTTGGCCAGTAAGTTTTGTTTTGTGGACACAGGTGGAGTTCAAATTGAAAAAAGCTGTTGATCACCCTTCCTTTTTGTTTTGTCATTTGGCTGTTTCCAATACGACTCATTTCTGAGGAAGGACTTCCATAAAAGAGGGAGCAGCAATAGAGTTCAGTGGTTCCGGAAGGGTTGGTTGGTCTTGGCTTGGGGAATGGAAGAAGGCATTTCCTGCAGGGGAGTTTGGTGGCCAAGTGAACGGCTGTCAACAGAGCCAGAAGGTGGGAAAGGTCTGACAGATGAAGAAGGATGAGATGATGTGGTGTGGTGCTGCATAAAGCAGCAGAGGTGGCTGAACCTGAGAGCAGTAAGACAGAAAGCAGTTGGCCTGGTCTGTGGATGGATGTTCTCACTGTTTTGCTAAACATGACTCAGGTAACTGTGCCTTGGTTTGCACAAGCTGGTGGAAGATTTCTTTCCTGATTAATATCTTGTTAAAACAGGGTGGGGTCAGGGAATTTGGAGGAGAAGCACTAGCTCTGTGTTGGCATCGAGGACGTGTGTTGGAAGAGGTAATTTTTATCCCGCTCACCCCTTTCATTTGGCAGTACTTGTGACCAGCAACGTCTCCTGAGCCACTGGTATTGCTGTTGTGATGGATATGGAGCCCTTGGAGTCCTGGGCTCCTCTGGAGCTGGGGTCTGGTGCCAGATACAGATAGGAGGGTGACCAAGTCCAAGGAAATGACAGGGTTGTTGGGTCTAAATACCAACATGTAGGACAGGGACTCTCGATCGCTGTGTTTTCCCAGCAGAAAATAGTTACCTCACTAAGAATCCAAACCAAAATGCAGATATGCTGCAAATGCATTCGTTGAGCTATTTATCAATATTAAATGTGTAAACCAGAAAGGTCAGCTGTGTTTAATGTCATGTGGCAGCTTTGTGATTTTAATTACAGTGAAAAACCCAATTACAAATGAATTCAGTGCTCTTTAGAGCTTGTTCCTCCCTGATGTGGTTTGTTTTGTTGGCTTACCTGTGCTCGGGGAAAGTCTGGCTGCCTCTGCCACGGTAGGAGAGATTTGGTTTAAATAAAGAAAATGGGATACAGTGACAAATTATTTACAATGTCTCATTCACTGGGGGAATTCAGCCTAGCTTAATGTTTCAGCAGCAGCCTTGGATAGCAAGGCTGCAGGCAGAATCACAGTAGCTGGCACAAAAAGATTGTTGCATCTGACCTTAAATCACAGTGACTGACAGTTGCTGCTTCCCTGTTTCATTCTCTTCTGTACAAAGTCTCAGGTATCTGAGGTAAAGAGTGATAAACTTCAGTTTCTCCTCTTTCAGCTTTTTGTTGTTTAAAATCTTGATGGGGGCTGCTCGGCTGGGTTTGTTGTCGTTTGCTTGGCTCCTTTATGTTAAGCTTCTAAAAGTTTCTTGATCTTTTCACAAGCTGTTTTCAAAATGTAGTGGGCAGGATCCTCCTCTTTATACAACATACCTTCAGTTTTTAGGAGTAGTTAGCAGTTTGGGTGGTTTAAATTTATTGTTAAGAACTAACTGCTGTGGAAACCTGACTTTTAAATGAGAACCCTGCAGACAGTTTGTGCTTGAGCTACTTCTGAATTGCAGCTGAGGTTCTGAGCAGTGCTGGTATGTGCTTGGGCTTCCTTTTTCCTCTCTGAGCATGTCCATACCTGCATGTCTGTGGTTTCAGCCTTGCAGGTGGGGCAAGGTCCTGCTTGCCCTGTCCACCTGACAGCAGGGGTGTGAGCATCTTGGGTTTGTGGTCCGCGCTCAGCAGCGGTGTCCTTATTTCCCTGGGTGACACAGGCTGTGACTGAGGCCAAGCCAGCGTCCCCCCCAACACACCGTGCCCTTGCTGTTGTAAATGCAGGGTGTTACAAGTAACCCCAAACCATTCCTCAAGCGCTGCAATAGTTTACAGCCATGGTGTTCATTCTATACCCATCAAAAAAAGGGTGATGGCATACATAGGTGGAGCTTTGATTTCAGTCTCGTGATACTCCCTGGGTTCTCAGCTGATAAGGCCATCCCTTAAGGAGGTCCAGTTACATTTGTTTCTGTGATCCAGTTACATTTGTTTCTGCATCTGTTTAAAACTTTTTTTTTCCCCCTAAATGTAATATCAATAGAGATTCCTGCATCTTTTTCCACTTCACTAACAGCACTGTCCTTGTTGAACTCCAAATAAATCTTAGTAACATGTGCAGCACCAAGATGAGGGAAGAAAAATAATCTCTATATCAGGAGTTACAGAAAATTAATTATGAACAAGGAGAGAGGGTTTTCTAATGTCTCCATTGTCCAGGCAGAGACACTGGAACAGAAAATAAGAGTGAATAGTGGTAGTGGAGAGCAGTGCTGGTTGGTTGGTTGGTTTGATTTTTTTTTTTTCCTCTAAATGTCAGTGAAAGGAAAAACTAAAACTTTTCCAAGTGTCCCCAGTAAGACTAAGCAAAGCACAGGCAGGTAAGAAAAGTAACATCCCCACAGAATTCATTCAGCATTGCTGAGATTCTTTTCTTTGCATTCAGCTCCAGTGGGAAAGTGTTGGGGGGGCTGGGGTTTGCTTTTTTCCTTGCCACTGATATGGTTAAAACTCACAGCATAAATTTCCTGACTTGGTGAAAAGCCTGTGACCCCTCTCAGTTGTCTTGTTCATCAGAAGGCAGATAGGTAATAAAGAGTCTCCTGTGTGAGAGGAGCAGGGAGAACCTGCTGTTTTAATTTTGTTCACAGCAGTGGGCCAAACTTTGTTCTTTCAGTACTGGCCTTGATAATTGGCTCGATATAATATTGGAATTCAAGCCATTGCATATCTCTGACTTTATAACTGCTAATGTCGTAACCAAGAATAGTGCAAAGTCTCCTGCAGGAACATACAGTAAATAAGAACAATAAGTATGTCCCAAAGAACATATGGGCAGTGGGTTTAAAGGGCCTCAGCTCCGCCCTGGTGGGTTAATTTGCATCCAGATTGCCTGGACAAATGAATTTTGCACGTTTGGACTCTGTGGGGGATGTGGGTTTGATCTGAGCGATTTTTTCCTGGACTAAGTATTACATTCATGTCTCTGATTCTTGGGAACCAGACTTGAAGGATCCTTTCTTTTCAGGAGACAAGAATTTGCTTTGGGAGTTTCCTCAACTTCAGGATTTTGGCTGTGGTGTGTCTTGCCTTTAGGGTATCACATCTCCTGCTGCTCAGGGTACCTTGGACAGATGTACAGTAACATTTTGGTTTTCCTCTGGCCACCCGCAGCTCTCGGCCATGGCTAGCTAAGACTCATTTACCTTGTTTTTCACAGACATCCATGGTTTATTCATTATCTTCAGTGAGGTTCTAACACCTGTTAGGTGCTCCCCCTCCCTTTTTTGGGAGAAGCATTTAATTATGACAGGGTTTCCCTTGGAGCACATCCTCCATTCAGTTCCCTAATTGTAGAATTCTCTGTGGGATCCTCCAGATGGGGGATAGAGGATAATCTTCTCAGAGCTCCGGAAGAAATGTGATGCCAAATTACAGAAAATAGATCCTTTTTATTAAGCTCTTGGGCTCCTTTTACTCTTATTTTAAGGTGACCTTCTGTTAAAGAGAAATGTTGGATAAATGGCTATGCTTTTTTAAATAATCCTCAACAACCTTACCTGAGTTACTAATAACACCCTTACACTGGAAAGCCTGAAAGGATTTGGGCTTTTTTTTTTTTCCCACTCGTGCTGTCATTGCAGAGGCAAGGAGAATGAACTTGCCTGTTTCCCTTTTGTTTCTCCTTGGTCTCATTTTCAAGCAGCGAGCTCTAAATTGGGGAGTGCTGGCAGCGTGCTTGGCGTGGCAGGCAGGTACAAAGACAGAGCCCCCACTCCTCTGTTGAGTGGTTACAGTGCCACTGTCTGGGTCGGCTGTTCCAACCCGAGGGGTTTCCAGGCATCCTAAAAGTGCTGCTTGGTGTTTGCAAATACGACAGTACTGGCCATCCCGTTCCAAGCCCAAAAGCTGGCCAGGCCTGCTTCTACTAAGTTTGCTAAATCTAGCATGTGGCCAGTGAAGGGCTCCAGGGGTTCTTCTTACAGAGCCAATTCTGCTGGAAGGTTCCTGTGTATTTGACATGCAAATTAATACTCTGTGAGGTCCTGTGTTAGTGGATGATAACCATATTTTTTCTGGGTGAACAGAGAAACTAAAGCACAGCAAATCTAACTGCAGTCCTGTAGTGAGCGGGGTGCAGAACCAGAAGTAGCCTGGAAATGGCTGTCTCTGGTCTCCTGCTCTAGTCACTACCTCTCTTTGGGATTTTGTGTGCATTTAAGTCTCTACAGAACCGTTTTCTGTAGCACCAGTAAGAGTACCAGCTTTGTGTGTGGCAGGTGAATACTGGAGGGGAGGAATCTCTTGTCAGCAGGGAGGCTGAGGTGGTAGCTGTGGATTTTAATCTATGTAGCTGGTTGGCTTTATGCTGCAGTATGGGGATGTGTCCAGCTTGCAGCAACTGAACTTTGGTGCTGAGAGGTCAAAGGTGACTAATCCAAATTTTTGTTTGTCTTCCAGGTCTACGCACAACGAACTAGAAAAGAACCGGTAAGTAGCTAACAAGCTGAGTTCTGAGAAATGCAAACCCAGTCAGTGTCTGTGGTTTAACCTTACCCGTGCAGGTGCTGTTTGATCAGCTTAGACAGCTGGGAGTGACCACACTGCATCACCGAGTTCTGAAAGTCAGGGGGAAGACACAGAGATCTGAAAAAGCAGCTTTGGTTTGGGTTGGTTCCCCCCCTTATTTTCTTTTTTTTTTTTTTTTTTTCCTCTTCCCCTCTCTCTGAAAAGGCAAGAAGTGACCCAGTTTTGTGACTAATCTGTATGCAGAGTAAATACCGTTCTTCTTCTGACACAGTGAAATCTGATTGGGGCACTTTCCATACATGAGGTTGCTACGGGATCAGGTTTCTTGTGCCCTGGGTAATATGTGTTACCATGAACCGAGGGGCAGAGCCCTGTGCTCTGCACCCTCTCCCTCCCACCCCTTCACTGGGCTGTGCTGATCTCTCCCATGCAGAATAAAATACCATTGTCCAGAGGCTCGGAGGTCTGGCTACCAGCGCTCGGGTGGAGACTCTCTCTCCTAACCTGGTCTAGGATCCTGCCTGTTTATCCTTGAATCTGGAGTTTTAGCAAGCCTTGCAGTTTTGTTACTTGGCTAGCTCTGCTATGTGGCTCAACCCTTTTGTAACAGGAGTTAAAGTAAGATAAATACCATTGAGACAAGGGGAGCTCGTTCACACACAGATCAGATTATCGCCTTCCATTCAGGATGCTATAGTTAAGGTTGTGTCAGGGTTTCCATTATAAACTTATCTTGGCTCTTCTGTGGGATTTTAGGAGGGCTGAGTGGAGGGGGGGGTGGTGTGTGTGTGTTTTTGTGGCTGGTGGAACAAAGGCAGGGCTCTGGCCAGCTGCTCCTATGAAGAAACCCCCAGGGTGGGAAAGCTGAGTCTAAATAGGTTGATAGGCAATCCTCTTCCCTCTTAGCCACCATCATTTAACAAGGGATGGGAACCCTGTATGGATGGCCAAAGATACACAGAGGCTTCAAGCCAAGTTTATTTCCATTCAGACAAGATCTTCCCATGTAGCTTCAAGGGAATTGGAGCTGAGTTGCATCATGCATCATGTTGGCCTCAGTTTTCCCACATCTGCCTGCCCCTGGCAGCAGCAGTGCTGGGAAGCAGCTTGGCCTTTGCATGGTGTGGGTGCTTGCTTCCAGGCTGTGCTTCTACCTCCTGGTAGGTTTGAGGGCTTACAGTTGTCATGGTACATCTTTCTGGGGTGATGCAGGGATGTTTAATTGGTTTATGTTGCTCCTTGAGTCACAACCTTTCCAGTCCCGGGCTGAGTTGTGTTGAGAAGTGTTGGCTCTTGGGTTTTCCTGTGCTCTCTACAGTTGTATTTACCAACAAGGGAAAGAAAATGCAGTGCTTTGGTCTGACCCAGAATGGAGGGTGCTTTTTTTTTTTTTCTCCATGACAACAGTAAACCATCACTAATTTTCAATGTACTTATTTGCATATCTAATTGTTACTGCAAATGCTGCTTGCTCTCAGTACTGCTTTAAGGCAGAGCTCTCCATCTTTCCCCATGCCAACCTGTTCCTCTCACACAGGCCAAGTTTGCATGGAGATGAGAACATCTTTTTCTGCTCTTGGTCTTGTGAGGCAGGCAGTGAAGCTTCCAACTCTCTGTGGTTGAGATCTCAGCAGGTAGCATTATGTGCCTGTTATCCAGCTAAGAACTGGCCAGTATGGATGAGTTTAGGATGTGCCTGATAGCAGCTGTCTGTGTGAGCTGAGGGGTTGTCTGTCCTGATTCCCAGTCTTTAGCTGAGGACAGTAGTACCGCCCGTGGTGGGCATGTCATGAGGACTGACTATTGGCCTACACTTTGTTATATATGTTACTAGTGAGAGGAGTATTATTACCTGTGCTCCCCCTTATGGCAGCTTTTCTGAACGTTGACAAGCTGTTTGCTTGCTACAGAATTTGTCTTCCCACTCCCAGTTGGTTTAATGTCTCTCTCTTCCTCTCCTTCCATCTCGGTTGTGTTCCCTAGTCCCCACCTGCTTCTGGTTGAAGACTCCTACCCATCAGTCTTCTCAGCGAGGTCCTTCCTCCATGTCTTCCTATTCCAAGGCACTGTATTCCAGGTCTGTCTCAGACATGGTTTTACAAGCCATTTCTTAGCCACCCTTCTGGGAGGGGCACACATTAGATCACGTTGGGTGGTCTGTACAGGCAAGCTGCTACACCTGGGATCTTTGGTGAGGAGCACGCTGCTTCTGGTTTGGGATTGTCTGTCCCTTAATGCAGTTGTTCTGGCCTGATCAGCTGCACACATCTGCAAAGCCTGCTAGATCCTGTAGTGGCTGTGCTGCATTTGCAGTGTTTGTTACCAACAAGCTGCACTGCGAGTTTCATACTGGAAGCATTTCGTTTCAAACTCCACAGCAGTGTTTTCTGAGTGAAGAGGATTGCTTCCTGGTTAGATTTTCACCATGTTTTATTTGCTGTGTCGTTAAGTTTGTCAGTGTCTCCAGACTTAACTATTGAAAAGATAAAAGCCCTGATACTAATGGCTTTGTGGCTGGCAGGTGCTCATTTTCCCTATTATTTGAGATTATTCCTTTTGAATCTCCCTGTTATCTCCATTATTGACACACACTATAATTTTCAAAATTGTCCACTATTAGGTCTCTGACTCTGTTTTTTTCCCTTCTTGTCTGTGAACAGCAGCCCTCTTATGTTCAGTTAAATTTTGTTTTAACCCATTCAGCAATCATACAGAGTTTCTTTCAAGCAGTAGCAAAAGAGCAGTAGAAAACCAAGAATGTTCTCCTCCTCCTTTTTGAATATGTGATTTAACTTAGACTCAATATTACATAGCTGATGATTTTTCAGTGTATCAGGATTAAGAATCTTGTACCCCTTGGATGTCAAAAAGCAACTAAAAATATATTAAAAAATTAAAGCAATGTTTTAAGCTCCACTCCTTTTCTTAGTCTTGAAATTTTTCATGAACACTCCAGTGGTTCAGCTAAGGAGCTGTTTGATTTGGTACCAAATATTATCTATAATACTTAAGCTACTTCTCTTTCTACTTTGACTTTTTTTTAATCTGAAAAGATTGCAGTGACATTTATAAAAGGGGGTTTGTTTGATTTATGAAAGATTAAAGTTAATTTATGCTTATTATCTGTCATTAATCCTCATGTTTGAAAATTGTTTGTGTTTTTTGTTTAATGGGTATATGTTTGAGTTTATCTCTGTCCAGGATGAGTCATAGCTCGCTTTTGAACAAAAAAATGGTATTCTGCTTCTTATCTGCTGCAAGGCATAACTAAAACAATACTTTTTAGTTCTTTAACATGCTTGCTAAGAAACTGATTTGCAAGCCACACATCATCATTTTCTAGAAGAAAATATGATAAAGCAAGTGCTTGAAAGATGAACTCTAAAAAGGATAATGAATAAAATTCAGGCTAAGTTAAATGGTGTGTTATACAGAATTGACTGTTGTCTGTGAAGGTTTTAGGCGCAGACCAGCTCTGGAAGGATGTGGTCAGTGTGGTATTAAGAGAAGGTACGTGGCACTGCGATGACTGTCGTGCTGCTTTGTGAAGTGGCAGTTCTGGTAGACCAATATGGTGGCATCTGTCACAAAAGTTGTGTCTCCAGATAGAACAAGAAAGATGTTTGTAAAGCTATTAATCAGGTATATTTATTTTTTTTTTTATGTTTTCATGTATTTCCTACTTTCTTTGCTTTTGATGATGATTGCGTTGTAATAAAGAAGAAGGAAGGAAAACAAAGCTGAGTAATTGGGTAAAGAATGAGTTATTAGGGCAGATTTTTCTTACGATAACAACAGTTTAGTGCAAAAAAAGAGATCTGAGGAGGCAAAGAGACCTTGGGAGAACCACTGAAATGAAAATTTTCTGAAGGTGTCTCAGAATTGGTGGCTCTGCAAAAATACCTCATTTAAAATTAAAAAGGGCAAAGTCTAAAGGAGACAAAACTCCTAAACAAATTTGCTAGAGTTTGGTTTAGTATAAAAGCACAGGGTGAAGTAGCACAAGATCCTTTTCTCTAATACCTTTTGAGATGTTCAGAAACAAACTCCAGGCAACAAACACGTAGCAATGATTGAGTAATGGTTTTTAGTCTTTCCTGCTCTTACCAGGATCCGCTGTCTGTCTTCCATGATTCCCCACCCATTCTGTCTTTAATGTGAGAGACTGTTCACTGCAGAATGTTTCTCCAAAACAGCTTCTCATGCAGAGCTGTTATGTTGGGTTGCATATTTGAAGTAACAGATGAGATAAAGGAAAAACCCTACTGAACGTTTAGGAGAAAACCATGACCTGGGTCAGCTTGCGCTGAAATGTGGGGCCTTCTGAGGCTCTGCAGCAATTGCACAGTTTTGTTTCTTTAGAACTGGGACTCGAGTATATCTCTTAGCAAAAGGCAAGAGAAGGAGGTGAAGGCATTTAACATAGGGCATTTAAGCAGTGCAGACATGCTGTCTAGGCTGGGAAAGATAAAGGGAAGGGAAATGAAAGTAGAATGAACCCTTGCTACTCTGAATAGACATAGATGATTGTGCTTCTGCAGGGCTATATATACTTGCCAAGGCAATCTGATCAGTGTTTGTCTTGAACCAACTAATCAATGTGGTGTTGAGTTCAGTGCTATTTATCAGGAGAGCTGGAACAAGAAACTAATCCAGTAAATTTCATTTGTTCTCTGGAGTGGGCTTTGTTTTCTTGTTAACTTCATGTAGCAAATGTTGACAGTTCATATTGTTTTCCTCATTAATAAAACTTGGAACCTGTGATGTTCCCTGCAGTAGTCAAATCGTGTCCAGTGCAGCTGAGCATGCATCTTTCTTTGCCACATCCAAAAGTCAGAGTATGCACTGATCCAACGTGCTCCTTGTGGGAACTGCATCTAAACCCTGCTGTCTTGGTGGCCGGTGTGGAACAAGAGCTGGAGGCAGCTGGTGGTCTTCAACTCTGTCACTTGGAGGACAGATGCCTCCCAGCTGGGAGTAACAATTTTCAGCAGAGCTGAAGCACGTTCCTCTCATCTGGGAGGTGAGGGTAACTTACTACACCACTGTGCCTGGAGAGAGTGAAGTGTGTAGCTGGTGAAGTAGGGTTGTCAGAGAGGTGTTGTCCCCGCACGAGTCGGAAGCGCCCAGGACTCGTCGTTCACTGTCAGTCTGCCATTTCCTATCGTGTGGCTATTTCTTTGCATTGCTCTGGGAGCTCACCAGTCAGATGCTGTAAAACCAGCATCTTTAAAAACTTTGGCTGACCACCACATTTCTTCATGCAAAGTGCCTCCTTGTACGAAATGATTCAGTTAGAATCAGAAGTCTGCAAAGGCTTTGTTTCACGTTGGCTGGGCAGCAGAACATTTTGAACTCTGAGTAAAGCTGCTGAAAAGGGACAGTCAGTCTCTGTGCCAAAATTCGAAGGAAACAAAATGATCCTCATTTTGTTGGAAGCCCTTTAGTACTACTCATATTGGAATTTCTAGTTTTAGGATGATTTTTTTTTTTAAATTCAAAGTGATGCCATGACGAATGAATGCCTGCCTGCCTGCCTGCTTTCCTGCCTTCCTTTCTGCTCACAGATCTCTGCTCCTCCCTTACAAACCCAATAGCAGTTGGAGAAAGAAGAGGAAAACGAACAATGCTACTATTTTGGATAAACTGTCACAAAGCAAAATGTTTTTGTTTCAACAATGTTGCACAATAAAATCACTGTTATAAGCCAGTTTTCAGAAATGGGTATTTATCACAAAGCCCTTCTCAACTACGATGTGTTTTAGGGACACTTTCTGATGTGTTTTCCTCTCATAGTGTAGAAAGAACTGTCAGCATGTCCTGCTTGGCCTTGCCATAGTGGTCTGATGCTGAGTATCCTTTTGTCATCTCGCCCCCTAGATAAATAGGAGACTTCAGAGGAAACCACCATCTTAGAAAGAAACACGCTCTGCAGTCAGGTCTCAGCACTTGCTGGCCAAGTTCTTGCACTTAGCATCCTGCATTTAAGATTTCTAGAGTAATGACTAGATTCTTCAAATGGTGCAATACTGCTTTTTTACTGCTTTTTTACTGCTTTTGCTGAGCCAGGAGGGGGTCTGGTAGCTGCTGTGGAAAGCAGTCCTGTGTGCTTAGATGATACCTGTTTTGGAGTGCATCACTGCCAGGTTTGGTTCTTGTATCTCTTCCCAAACTTGCATCTTCAAATCTCTACTTAAGTGTGTGGCCGCGGTTTTCTTTCACTCTGACCCCTCTCCAGTTCTGTATGTTTATGTCTGTCCTGAAAAAATTAAATACTTCCCTCTAATCAGTGAGCTGGGACGAATCTGGCCCCAGGTAAAAGTCAGGCATTCAGCGTTCCTGGATCAGTTTTCAGTCATATCAAGGCACTGTACTTGCCATATCTCTCCCAATTACATCTCTGGAGACTTTGCAGGGGGTTGTTTCTTTTTGTGTGTTTTGGTTTTGTTTTTTCCTGGGATGCTGTTTAAAGTGCCAGAAATTCTGATGCAAGAACTTTTCTTGCTCAAGTGACTAACATTGCTATGGGCATGAAAGCGTGACTAGCTAAAAGCCACTTGAGGAGTTTCTGCCCTAGAGAAGATGAGGTAATAGGAATATAATTTTTGAGACATTACGTGTAAACGACAAGTTTCAGGGCTTTGTACCCTTGGGGCAGAAGCTGGACTTGCCTGTGCTGGTCTGTCTCTCTATCGGGGGCATGTGTGGAGGCTGCTGTGGCAACGGAGCTCATCAGATTTGTGTTAACCAAAGGAAATTCAGCGTGGGATAGGAAATGTAGGCAAGAAACGTTCTCCTGTGTACATGGCCCATTTTTACACAAGTATCGCAACTTTGAGGACCTATAACCTTAAGATATGCCAAAGGAGGGGTGGGAAGACTCGGGCAGCCCCATTTAAGAGGTGAGGAGCAGAAAGACACATGAACATGGTGCTTGGAGTAATGGGTGCGTGGAAACGAGTTTGCACCGACCCACTCCTTTGCTTCATTGACCCATATTTCCAGCCACTTGCTTGCTTTTCTCTCCTTCACAAAAGCTTCCTGTCTCACTTCTGCTTCCTTCAAAACTTCATCCTCTCTCCTTGTGTTCCCCTCGGTGTCCTCATTGTCAGTGTTGCTCAGGGCTACGAGGTACTGCATGATGCTGTCTTGCTGCCCTTGTACCTTATCCCATCTGAGAAGAGAAGAGGGGCACAAAGTGGAGGTGCCTTTGCTGCTGCAGGTGGCTGGTGGTGCCTGGTATGGTCTGGTCCGGTCCCTTGGGTCAGGTGCAGTGGTGGTTAATCGATTGTGTACCAGGCGTTCTGCAGCCTTGTCTGGGAAATGAAAGCCAAGGGCTTCATCTCCCAGTCGCTGTGGTTGTTGCCTGGCTGCAAATGGTGCTGGTCACCCTGAGCAGTTTGCCTAGCTGTGGGCAAACAGACCAGGCAGCTTTCCTCCCAAACTGTGCATGTGACAGCCATAAAATAATTAAATGGGCAGTGTGCAACCAAGGGTCAGGAGCTCTCCTCCCATTAAACCAGCAGGTGACCTGGACAGGGCCAAGTCTGAATTGTGGCAGAACATAGCAGCAAAAGGTGTCATCTACCTGCCTCCCTTTCTGTGTGCCTTGGGAGTTTGTGTGCAGATACAGATCATCTCTGCCTAGTGCTTTTGTGTTTGTTCTTCAGTAAACCTGTGCAGTGCCTTTGCAAAACTGGAGTATCTCCTTTTCCAGAGGCGGCACTTGGGTCTGTCAGATGCAGGCTGAGTCTCATATAAAGGTTTTGGATTTGTCTGAGTCTGGAGGAACACAGAGCAATCCCTGGATCCCAGAGCAATGGGATGAGTCAGGTCTTCTGCCCAGTGTTCCACTAAAAAAAATTAAGAGCTGTCTTTTGAAGGTATCCTTTGTGTGTACACTGCTGCCTGAGCATCTCTTCCCATTAGCTGTGTAATAAGATTTTCTGTCCCTCTTGCCTGTTAATTATTTACCTTTGAGAGTGCATTCATAAGGCAGCATGACTTATTTAGGAAAAAATGAAAAGCTTTTGCAAAGGATGGATGCTTTTTGCTCTTATTTTTGTGCCCAGGAATTTTAAGTAGAGTGCCTTAAGACTCAAGATGAAGAAAGGATTGCTGTGAATAGGGGATTTTACAAATGAGCATGTTCAGCTCCCAGAAGGTGAGGCAGAAAAGGGGATGTAGATGTAGCAGTTACACAATGATCTTCTAGCTGCCTGTGCAAGGGTGCTGAGGAGGTGCTGGGGGAAAGGAGAAGGCATAGCAGAAATTGATACAAAAAAGCTTACTCTCTGAAACCTCCAGTGGAAACAGGGCGTGAGCTTGAAGTGCAGTCTTACTTGCATAGGAACAGGCTCCGTGCAGTGGGTTCACGCGTGGTCCAGGCTGATAACAGTTCGGATGATAAGGGTGTGGCTTTTATCGTGGCAGGCAGCAAGCAGCTGCACAAAAACTTAGTCATGCTTATAAAGTCAAGTGCAGGCTGCTGTCTCTGAGTTGACTGGTTGCTGAGCTAGGGTAGAATATCTAAAAGCATCTGAATCATTTAGAAGCACAGCTCTTAATGACTCTCAGTTGAATACTTGCTCCTTCACTTGGGTGGCTGTGCTGCCTCCCTGGCTGTCCCTCCAGTGCTGTACTTAGGCCTGGCTGTTGGGAGAGCAGAGCCAAGGGTTCCTGGGCTGAAGGGCTCGCAGTCCGGGCCAGTGAATAATGCAGCAGTGAAAGGAGGGCATCTGATCCATGCTGCTCTTCATGTGAATAAGGGAGTGTGTTTGTAGAGGAAAGGGCAAGGTCCCTTCTAGGAGGCTGAAGGCTGGCAAAGCCACACACCCATCGGAGGGGGTTTGTGGACAGGAAAAGGAAGCTGATGCCAGGCTCGATTTTGCCGCTTAGTTTGTGTATGTGCAGCTCTCCCTGTGAGCAGCCCAGGAGAGAAAAAGAACAGAATGGAAGGGTTCAGAGGTGAGATCTGTCCTGAGGAGCTCACTGTGGCTCTCCCTACCCTTGAAGAAGAGCCTGGTCAGCCAAGTGTGACTCAGGACCTGAGAACAGGCGGCTGCCAGCATTTCCATCTGCTACCACAGTGGGTTCCTCAGCTCTTTCCACTCAGAGCTGGACTGTGCAGGAAGGATTGCACAGGCTCTCCCAGGAAGTTCTGAGTGATATGTCCTCTACCTTTTCCTCCCAGGAGGGACTTCCCAATGCTACTTAAAGTCACTACCTGTTGAACACTTAAGGTTATTCACTGTAATTCCACATGGCCAACCCCAGCCTTTAGATGAGAATTGTTCTTCTCCTTCTGGAAGGTGAATGAAATTCTTCAGATGTGTTGTTCTGAAAGGGGGAGCAGCGTAGCAAGTTTACTGTAAAAATCAGAGGCTAAAGAGATTGCTTTGTATCACCTGTGTCTTTTATTCCCACCTGTTTGGCCTTGTTCCCTGGGATGTGTTGGGTTATAGGTTGCCCAGTCGGGTTTTGCCCAGCTGCATGGGAATCTTCCATGGAGCTCAGAAAACACCATTCCTTAGCTACACTTGCTTCGGTAGTGTCACGAGGCCACGTGTGGGGTGAGCACTCACATTTGCAGAGTTGCACATAGTTACGTGCAAGCACACACAAAGAGCTTGCAGTTAAACTCTACGTGCCTGTCTCTCTTTAGCAGGGGAAGACAGCCCCAGCTGTGTATACAGCTTGGTGTTTCCCTTTGATCTGTGTTTGTTTCCAGTGTTTCTCCTAGCCTGGATCCTGGCGTTCTCAGAGCTGACTGCGCTTTTCCATGTTTCCAGCTGCATAGCTGCATACAGAGAAGCTCACTGGGGTGACTGGGGTGTAACTGGTTTCAGCAGCTTTGGGTGGGAGTTCCTCTTCCCTGTGACCCCTCCTGTTGTTTGCTTTGCTCCTGTCCTTTCCTCACCAACCCGCACAGCAGGGGATTGTCTCCTTGTGCTAGTGGAAACTGTGCCTTGCAGATGCCTCAGGATCTTCCCTTCTCTTCTGCCTGCCTGCTCCCACACGTGTGGCATTGCTGCCCCTTTCCAGCTGCACGCAGCAGCCACACCTGCCACTCTGGAGCAGATCTTGTGCCTCGCTGGCTCAGGCCCTGTGCCTACAGGAGGGCGAGAAGCTGCGCTCTTAAGACTTGGGTGCTGTTTGGTGAAGCTGTCAGAGATGGGGCTGCTCGTTTGGCCTGTTGGCCTATCCTGGCGCCCCAAGGCAGGATAAGCTCTCTCTAAACCTATCCTGACAGATGCCAATCTAGCGTGGCCTTAAAAGCCTGTGACAACAGGACTGCCTAGGGAGGCAGCGCAACCTATTGCTCTTGTTAACTGTGGGTACCACTAAAAAGTTTCCCCTAATGCCTAAAAAGAAAATGATCTCAGTGTTGTAGGGGAGAAAGCAAACCATCCAAAGTTGAGTGCATCTATCTGTGTGAAGGGGGGCACCCCAAACGCTGAATGTAGTCAGTGGCTTTCACAGAAAGAATCACTGTTAGACCCTAGAAGTACGTTGAGGAGTTCTGGCTGAGATAAGCAAAGGGGTGGGGGGGAAATACTCATCTACTCATCTTTCCTTTTCCCAACGAGTGTTTGCCACTTCATCTACCCAAAAAAAGTTAACTTTGATGCCAAAAGAAGTGGGAAACCAAATGGGAACACTGTGTCTCTGGTGGATATTCTACAGAATACGACCCCCTTAGGAAACGTGCAGAGCCTGTTCTCTGTGGCATGACCTCTTTTAAACTTTTCTTGGCTTGGGAAAGCAGCTTACAGGCTTGGTGTTCACTGGAAAAAAAACACATGGGGATGTGTTTCAGTGAAGGGATTGCAAAGGGGGAGAAGTAGTCTTATATCTGGCATCCTGTACTTCAGGAAAGCATGCAAAAGCTCTCTGGAGTCTTGGGTGTCTCTTGGAGGTTCTTTGAGTTGTGGGTTTTATTCTTAGTGATCTCTGAGAAAAATAGATGTGGTAGGGAAGAAGCAGAATGCGAAGTGGGTTAGGCTGCAGCTTGGGCACATGGTTAGCAGTAGCTGGAGTGGAAAGCTCTTGTACAGGACTAGGGGAGTCCCATAAGCCCTCCAAGCTGGCTCTTGGGTCCATGCAGACAGTGCTGCCTTGCACTTCCCTTCAGCCATCCAGGGAAGGCAAATGGAATGAATTTCTTAAAGGCTTTTTTTTTTTTTTTAGAGTAGCATTTGTTAAAACTTCTGTTACTTAAAGTGAAAAATATGATTAATCTTGCCAGCCCTTGTAATCTCCACTGTGGTTCTGGTGATATTCTGTGAATCTCAAATCCCAGCACCTGGAGTTAAGTGTTTTCTATCCCCCACGTAAAACCTGTATATTAACCAGTGTAAGCTATGTATTTGAAAAACAGAAAAAGGTGGAAACATCCTGTGTACATGTTTATGTTCACGTCTTTAAAATCATGTGATGTCTGAGCTACTCTGGTGTATGTTTTTTTATGGGGCCTAAATCATCATCTTTTGGATGCATGGTATTATCAGTAGAACATAAGAAACTAAAGGTTGTAAAGAAATAAAAAGTTTTATAACTGCTTGATTGCAAAGTCAACAACACAGCCGTCATCTTGTTGTCCTGATTCAGACTAAACCCCTTCGAACTTTGCTGAAATTCCATCCTGGGATTGTCTCAAGACAGAGGTGTAAGAGGAGACCTCAGATGGTTTTTGTTGTGTATGTGATGGGGAGCAGTGAGGGGTTATCGATCCATTTTGAGAAACGTGGCCATCTTGTACTCTGGACATTATTAATTAGCAGAGAAAGATGAAGGAATTAGCTTCCTGCAGTGTCCTGTTCTCCAGGTGCTTCACATACCAGTGCCATTGCTGGGCTACACGAGCACCTGAAAACCAAGAGTGGATTTAGCTGTGTGGTATTCTGTGGAGGAATTAGGATTAGCTCCATTTTGTGGATGAGCAGTTCGTGCTTCAGTTCCTCAAGGGATTTACCTGAGGTCATGCAAGCTGTCTGCAGACAAGTCTCCTGACTCTCACTTAAAGGTCTTGCCTGCTGCGTAACCCGTTGCTGCTTGTGGAGGGGTTGAAGTGTCAGCTCTGCTTGGCTGCTTCTTCACTCTGCCCGAAAGTGCACACAAGCTCTGCAACCTCCTGACTAGCACAGCTCTGGGACAGTCAAGAAATCCATGCTTCTGGCTTGCTGTTCAGCTCTCGTGATGAGGAAACCTGTAGCAGCCTCTCCTCAGGGGTGAATAGTTTGTGGTGGTTTTCCTTGGTTATTAATTATTATTAACACCAGTGATTTTTTTTAAACCAACAAGGAGTGATCTCAGAATGGGACATCATATTGAAAATATTTCACCATGAAGCAATAATTTATCATGCCTAAATTAATGAGTGACATAACACCTCAGAAAAAAACAGGGAAGAAGGGGTATGATTGTGATTATAATGCAGTGCCACTGCAGGTATTTCTGGAAGCTCCTGCAGTTATTTCCCCCCCCCACTCTGCCTCTCTCTCTCTCTCTCTCTCTCTCTCTCTCTCTCTCTCTTTTATTCTTTCTAAACCAAACAATGAACTCTTCAATGTCTGGTTTGTTCCCAGGTGGGATCCTAACCCTTTTCCTGCTGGGACAATACAGAGCAAGCGTAACGCAGCTAATCCTTCCACAAATGTTAGTTGACTCAACTACAGCTGTTCTTGGTTTGGAGGAATTAAAATTGCATCCGTTTGTGGCACTCCTGACTCAGGCAGGGGTGGTAATGATCTTCTCTAGCTGATAGAGAGTTCACTTGTAGAATAGAATGTCCTGTGCTTGACATAATGACTTCTTGAGCCCTATTGGAAGCACTAGGAGGTTTGGAGTTGAGCAGAAAGGTCGAGCAATTTTCCTGTCTTACAGATACATTTTGTCTTGCTTCCTGCCCAAGAAAATGGTTTCCAAGTGGCCAGCTTGATACTTTTTCCCCATGTGAGGTTTGAGCAGGTTTACATCTCTTGGCCTTCGAACATGCCTAGAGGAGAGAAAGAAAATGCAAAAACTGTCAAGGGTAGTTAAAGGGGAAGTGCCAGACAGGAGTTGCTTTGCTAGTGGTGTTTTTTTCCACTGAGCTTTACGTTGTTTTAATTTTCTAGATGATAAACCCCGTCCCTCTTCGGAAGAACTATACTGAGGATGAGTTTGTATTAGCACGTCACACCAGTTAAGCCGAAGCGAGATGTGTTTTCACACTTCTGGTACATCCTTCATATGTATGAGATCAGGATATGACTCATCAGCTGTCATAGTGCTGGGAGCTGTGCTTCTCTGTTCAGGTTCCCCTGCTGAGTAACATACATAGTTAACGTGACTTAAAACTGTTTGGCTCTTCACGTTGGCCAACTCCTGGATTTTCAAAACACAGTGCTACTGCTCTTTGTGTGCAAAAATCCGTATCCGATAGGAAAGTAGTGCTAGGATCTCTTAAGTTCTCCTTCCTAGTGCTTTTTTCCAAACATACAGCTGATAGTAACTTTGGCTGGTGATTCATTTTTCCTGGGAAGTTTGTGGTTAAATCTAAAATAATTTTTACAAGGTGAAATTACATGCACTGCTTCCTCTGTTCCAGATGTATGCCCTCTATACCTGAAAGGTAGAGCAGATATTTGATGACTCCTTAAATATTTCTGACAGTGTGAAGAGGTATTAGATGAAGAGCACATGCTTTCCTTCTGGCATAAAAGATTTTATGTAAACAAGTATTGCAAATGGTCACATTCTTAGAATATTTTTTCATTAGGAGCTACGATTTTTTTTCCATGAGGTGAGAAAATTGGACTGAGCCATAGTTTCAGAAAAGAAATGTGTTGGGTGGAAAAACTCTGTCCTATCTTAACGAACAGTAAAAATGTCTTTTAGTAGCAATAGCTTATGTGTGTAATTTAAAAGTTATTTAAAATAACAAACCAATAGCGGATCAGAACATGCTCTTGATATCAGCGTATTCCTTGCACGTTATTTTGAAAACAGGAAATATGCTTTTTCCAATAACATGTTGGTAGCATCCTTTACTCTTTCATTGATGGACAAATGTCCATCTTACAAAGCAAGTGGTTGCTTCTTTTGACTGTTCAGTGGTGTTAGTGGTTTAAAACCCAGCTATATTTAGTAGACATCGAAGTCCAGGGTCTCTTTCAATAGTGTTATGAAGAAACAAAGGCTGTGACTTGAGATCCTGTCTGTGCCTTTACTGATACAACACCTTGTTGACCATGGTAGCCTGTGCACCGTAAACAGGAGAGCAGTTTAGCTGCCTGGTGGGAAGCTGCCTAATACCTCAGGTCCTTCCAGTCTCGGTTCAGGCAGGTGTTTGTCCAGGTTCTTTGCAGATCCTGCTTAATTAATCTGTTTTCTGGTGTGCACTAGCTTTGATTTCTTCTTGAGAGGCTGCAAGGTATCAATGGTAGTAGATCCAAACTGTAGAGCAATTCTTGCTGCCTGACAGTTTTAGAGGCAGTTAAGGATTATGGAGTGAGAGCATCCCCCTCTACTTGGCATCTGACTGCAGAAACCTTGCAGGAGCCTGAAATACCTCCTCGTTACTGTTCAAAGGCACGGTGCTTAGCCAGGAAACCTCTGAACAGAATAATCAAGAATTGCTGGTGAGTTTGGAAGATCTTGGCTATCTTTGCCGGTGACCTAATTCTAGCAGTAAAGCCGAAAATCCGCGGGTCGTAGCAGAGCGGGTTGCTGCCTCCTCTTCGGCGGGGCGGGGTCCCGGTGAGTGGCAGAGCTGCTGGGCAGGCAGCTCGGTGGGCTGGAGGAGGACCCCGCGCTGCGCGGGGCGGCGTGGCCAGACTGCGGCCACCAGCACGCTGCAGATCCCTAGAAGGATGATTATAATGGTGTTAATGAGAACGAGGGCACAGGACACCACTGGCTATTTAAAGAGCAGGTCTATTTTTAAGCACCTTTTAAGGAAGATGGACTTTTTGTTAGACTGGGCTAGTCAGGGCTTTGTAATTAACTGGCCTGGGTTGCCTGTTGATGTTTACAGCTTGCTTTACATGTTCCCTGGTAGTCAAATGTGAGATTGTAACTGTATCTTCCTGCCAGGGCAGCGAAACTGCCACACCTGCACCCAGGGAGCGCCCTGGAAGAGTTGGTGCCGAATGATCTTGTACGAGAGGTACCTAGATATGACCATAGCAACTAGGCTGTGGTTTTAGGTCAGGAGGAGAATGTGATGTAGGGTATTTATGGCCTGTGATGGCTACAGGAGTTAGCAAAAGATTGTAAGCACAGCTTAGACTGAAAGGAGTTTAGCTGGTAGCATCGTGTATTCTGCTGCTGTGAAGTTCAGTTAATTATAATCACCGGGGATTAAAATACTTTATGGCTAATGGCCAAGATCAATAATAGTGGAGCCTCAATATATAACTTGAGGGGGACATTAACTTTGATAAATAATAATAGACTTTGCCCCAGAGCATCTGCTGCTATTTGACATCTCTTAACAACTGTCCAAATTGTTTTCAAAGAAGGACAGAAAGGCACAGAGGAGCTGGGGGGAGAGAAGAGAAACTGATGAACGGGCACCGAGAGCTCGGTGCTACATCTGGATGAAAATGAAGGGGTGAGAGTAAATGCCAGGCATTGATTGACTCCATTCCTTTGCTGGGCAAGTGGCCACCTATGCTCCTCTCATCACCTTCTCATTGGGAAGCACAGGCCATTATACCTCGTCTTGCTTCACTGAGTTGAAGTAGTCTGTCTCATTGGTGCCTCTGAAGATCAAAGGGGTTAGGAAGGGATGGGCAGTTATGTTACTTAACAGCTGTGAATTCATTCTGGAGGAAGCACCTTCCAAAATAGCATAGTTTTTACTACTGTGAGCGTTGGTATTCAGATTTTTATGCTATTCCTTTAAGCATTCTAGTTTTGGAAGTCATGGGATTACAGATGGCCTCTTTTTATATATATATATTTATTTTTTT
>NW_008604505.1:0-4391 GCF_000691845.1 Merops nubicus | reverse complement strand
CCCGGCCCGCGCCTCCCGGGTGCTGATTTAGCGCCGGTTTCTCAGAAGCCGAGTTGCGCCTCCCCCCGGCTGCGGCCTGAGCGGAGCCCTGTGGGCTGACAAGGGAGGTGAAATCCCCGAAACACCGCTGGAACTCCTCGGGCTTTAATACAGAATGGCTGGAAAATACTGAACCGGGACTTCCTCTGCTGCCTCTGCAGGCGCTACAACAGAAGCAGTGAATCAAAGCTAACCGCTGCATTCGGCGAGACGGCTGCTGCTCCTTTGAAGCTTACAACATGTAATTGAAATGTGATTAATTCCTCTGCTGATTAACCTTTAGAAGAAACCTTCACCTAAAATTCTTATTCATTGTAATAGATTGTGAGAGTCAAAAGAGGCCTTTGCCTAATTATTTTCTCCCTTCCTGCAGATTATCTAGCTGCCTCAGAAGAGGTCTGGGAAAAGGCCAGAACATGTGCCTCAGAGAGAGGGCTGAAAATATTACATTTTCTTTTCATGTGATTCCCAGCTACAAGTATGCCTGCTGTTCTCTTTTGTCTTCTTTTTCTTTTCTCTCTCCATCTGTGCAGGCACGTCTGAATTGCAGCTGTCTTAACACTGACAAAAATATTCTGTTTTACCTATTTACTAGCATCTTTTTCATCACTGGCACTCATCCTAGAAGATAACCAGCATAACTCAATGATCCTAAATGAGCATGATTCTATTATCTTAGCCTATTCCTGTCTTCAAAGACACCAAAATAGAAGGGAGTGAAGCTAAACTAATAGCTTGAAGGAGAGGAAAAGAGGGGACAGAACAGGCAGAAGATGGAGAAGAGGTAGAACAAAGTTGGCAGGGAAGGAGTGTGAACACAACCTGACCAAATACAACTGTTTGGTGCTTTGAACTCTCTTTCCATAGAGCTGGTGCAGGTGCAGTTACCTCAGCCATCTTACCCAAGTCACAGCTCTAGTCCTCACCTACTCAGTTCCTATACTAAACGTTTTCTTTAAGCCTCATTATTCCTACCAAAATTACTTCCTCCTAATATGATTCTACTGTACCCTAACAGTTTTGGCTATAAGAATGAAAGGGAAAAATGCCCAGCAAAAGCATAGGGATCCACATTTGTGATCTCCCTGGGAAAACACTTGACAACTTTCTTGCCCTCTGGAGCAGATGACTCTCTAGCAGCAGGGGACAATACAGAGATGAGGTCTTATTTTGCCTGAAGAAATGCAAAATACTGCAATCAGGAAAGACAGGGGCTTAAACAACTTCTTCCTAGATACAGGGTGAAAGACCTGAAAATTAACAGGTCTTGTATGGATGCAGTTGCTTTTTGATGAGAAAAGAATGGCAAGTGGCCTGTTGTCACTAGCCCCATTCCTGGTTTGGTTTTGTGACAGCACCACAAGAGCAGCAGGCACTCCTACATACCGGAGCAAATGCAGAACAAGAGACTTGCATCTCCTTCTCACAACTACTTGTCTTGAATGAGACACAGATGGCAATACAGGTGCCTGGGAAGTGGGGGCAGTACTAGTTAGCATCTTATCAACAGCTAAGAAGCTTTTTAAATAGTCATTACAGAAAACAGAGTTAGGTCGTCCTGGACATCACCTTCCAGACGTGCTTCTGTACCCATGGTTGGGCTTGAGAAGACAAGATACAAGGCTTAGGAAACCAGCAACAGAACAGAGTAATAGCTGAATCTCTCAAATTAAGATTTTCCAGTCCTGTAAGAGTAGCAGGAAAAGGCAGAGCCTCCTGTCCAGGGCTCAAACTAAAAGAAAGAAGAAAGAAAAACACCTCTAAGGAAGAAAGGGACTCAAGGGTTGTTTATTCCTTTATACAGGAATCCTCCTCACCACTCCTTCCTAAAAGAGAGCTTCCTATATCATTAATCATCACCTTATGCTGTACAAAAACATTTGGAAGCCATCCATCATAGCACCCTATCCATCATGCTTGAGATAGCAAAACCAAATGCAAATACAACATCCTACTTATATATTTAGCACACATGTATTACATTTTTACTACAAAGCCCTCTGGCCGCTCCAAAGCAAGCTGAAGCCAACCCAGTCTCCTGAAATAGGCCTTTAAGAAAGAAGGGTCAAGCCAACACAGCAGACTAGGTAGGACTCACAAGCATTTACCTCACAGTTCAGAAAAAAAACAGGCTTTGTTTATTCTGCACATGGAAGTTTACTGCAGAGCTGTGACTCCAGGGCTGGAGCAGACTTCCAGTAGGGTTTCTTCAGAGAGAGGAGGAACAAGGATAGCTCTATAGCTGAGAAGGGTGAACAGGAAGCTTAAAAAGAGGCAGATTGAATGTGAAGAGTGGGGAAAAAGAATTAATTTGTCTTGAAAAAGCGGAAAACTGAGGTGAGTCTCAAGCATCTGCATTCTGGGCTGGGGTCAAATCCCCATTTTTTTCACCATTTACTTCACCCTATGGCTTACCATCTTCTTTTACCTTGCTGGAGAATTCAAAAATTTCCTTCCATATTGATGGACGTTGCATTTCCCTTTACCTTAGTAGACAGCAAAATTCTGTCAGTGATTTGCAGCTGGTTAGATTTTCATGTGCAATGAGAGACTTCCCAGTGGTGACAAGAAACTGCTTTTACCTGGTTAGTAGAGTGCTTGGAAACAGTCAGCAGTCTTCAGGAGATGCATAAATTAAGTCAAGTCTCAAGGGAATTTCAGGCATGCTTCTGTTTACGTGGGGTGGAGTAAAACTTCTGAGGTTTCAGTGACGTATACAATACAAAAAATAAGGATGTTTTATTTTCAACACAAATAGTTGCTTTGAAGGTACAGGGCAAGTCTGGAGGGGAACGAGAGGAAAGCTGACACGGGTGACATGAACCACCTGATCGTGACAGTGTCTTCAGTTAAAGGCTTAGGAGGTCCCACCATTGTCTGTTTTGTGAAAAGGGTTTGTTTTGTCTCTCTCGTCCTTTTTGGCTGCTTTTTAACATTTAATTATCTACCAGGACTTGTCAGAAATGGTGCTCACCAGCTCCACCCGGTGCTCCAGGTGAAGTCTTCGTTTGCCTGCACAAGACGGGAACTACGGTGGCTTCTGACAGTTGTGTTCTGAGGTGCCTGTATAGAAGTTCTGCATAGCTATTACTAAGGAAAAACCAAATCTCTCTTCTTTTCTGGTCTCCATCCACTGTGTAGCCTGAAGGCCACTGTGCACATCTGCTCCTCGGAGTATGTCATGTGTCACCTGTGCCCCATGTACAAAGCCAGACTCTGTCTTGCAGGGTAGAAGTTTCTATTCCAACAGAGCTTCACCCTCAGGAAGGTTGGTTGTTAACTCTTCTGTTTATATGAGATGCTGGTTTGTATGTCCCATCTCAGCAGCTAGAGTAGTTCTGATAGGATTGTGTAGCTTGTATTTCATTACATGAGGAGAACAGTAGGAGAAAATGTTGACAGATTTGGTGATCAATATAGTGAATGATGTTAGTGGTGACCTGGCAGTGCTGGGTTAATGGCTGAATTTGATGATCTTAAAGGTTTCTTTCAACCAGGACAATTCTATCATTCTGTGATGCTGTTTCTACAAAGCTCAATCACAAGTTACCACGTTTTCTTGCTAAACAGTGACTCAGGATAAAAAGTAATCTGTGTACATTTCCATCCTTTCTGTGAGTACACATTTTCTTATTATTAATGTTCTTGTGATAATGAATATTACATCTGTAATGTATTAATGAATAACAAAATAGTAATATATTATTGTGCTTGTGTTTTCTCTAGTTAAAGGGATATGAAGCAGCTGGCACTTTTTTTTTTTTCACTTTTGATTCTTTCTGGTTTCCAGTGGCTTCCACTCAAAACCACCTTGTGCCCTCACTCTCCCTTCATCAAGCTCTGCATGGGGGAACCCCTGTAAAATACCCATCTTGTGAGGTATCAAGTGTTAGTGTGAACATTTTGTTCTGCTAATGGTAGCTTTAAATGAAAGGCCATCTGTGCCGTACACAGGGAAAGTCAAAACAAACCAGACTGTAATGTTGAACATGAGCAGACAGTGATCACAGTGATGCCTCCAAGAAATGTGAAACATAACTTCTAGGCTTTTTATGGAATCTGAAGATAAATATGGATCTAGGAACAAGTGATAAAACAGCAAAAGCAGTCTTGCTCAGAAGATGCTCGACTTTGGTGATGTGAAGTTTCTACAGAGGCAGCCCCTCTGCTCTTAGACTGGGTATCTCTGCATATCCACAACTACCCTATCCGAGCAGGTCCTCTGGACATCCTAACGACGCTCGACTCCCCTGCAACAGCTGGGTGTCGCCTTCAGTCCCTTAAGAACCTAATGCGTTAGGCCGCTCCAGAGCCCGACTAACAGGGGAACTGGTTTTGACCAGCTGAAGCCG
>NW_008604504.1:0-6554 GCF_000691845.1 Merops nubicus | reverse complement strand
CCAGCCCCTGTAACCATGACACCATCTTACTTTAAATAAAAGAGCCGCATACAGGAAAGTGTACTATATCCTGTAAGTGTAAAGTAGACTGGTTTTAAAAAAAATAATTACACTGTTAAAGGTAGTAATCTATTAAGTGGGGAATACAGTATTTAGCAGTCTGAAAGAAACCTACAGACACAAGTAAATTTGTATATTTCACTTGTAATGTTTTATGAATTTATCAGGAAACAAAACTGTGCAGGTCAACTGTTTGTGATCAGATCTCTTTTATCTTTTCATTTGAATTGTTAATAATTTCTTTCACGTTGTTTTTAATTCCTTTGTGATTTTTTAATTGTTAATAAAATATGAGTAAAGTGCATTCAACATTCGTAAAAATTTCTTCCTGTTAGGCACTGTCACATATGACATTGTCCGTTATGTTTTGTAAAGTTGACACAAAGCTCCCTAGTGCCTGTTTAGATGATGGAATTGAATTAATTACTTATAGCAAGCTGCTCATGAGAGAGATATAATGTAACAAATGTCAGACCTTTGCCAGGAGACAATAAGGCATTATTGGTAAAGAGAGAGTTTGAATTATGCCCAGTGGCAAATCTAGGAATAGTCTTCATATTTCATATCAAATTTGTCTTTTAGTCTCACGAAGTTGGGTATCTACTGTGGTAGTTGAACTGAGATAAAATTAAAAGGTTACTAATGATACCATAAAGACTGTAAAGAAATACAAGAGAATAGATAAAACCCAAAGATTCATATGTGTTTGCTCCCTTTTTTCCCTCAGATCTTGTTATTCGCAAGGTGGAGAACAACTGGAATATCCATTGGGACAATTCCATCAAGTGTCTTAAGATAAAATTTGGTTCCTAAGACTCAAAGTAAAAAATATTACTTTGGAGGACCTTACTAGCAAATGAACATGACTTAAGAGAAGGAACAAAATAATATCCCTGTATCATGCAGACTGTATTCAATTTGATTTGCAAAATGTGTTTTGGTCTTATATTCTCTTCAGGGATGTTCAGAGGAAATAGAAGGAAAAAAAAGAAAAAAGTTTTTTTTTGTAACATATTCTAGCTTGAAATTACTCTTCAGCCTGTGTTTCATATTATTATTGATAATGATATTGAACAGAACTGGCCCTAGATTTGAGCCCTGAGGAACACTGTTAGTGACCAGTTGCCTTTTGTTCCCTGTCCTTCTACCAGCTCTTCACTCAACACCACTGTGTACCTGCTCATCTCACAGCCGGACAGCATCAAGCAGCATAGTAAAATCCAAAAAAACTACATTCACTGCCTTCCCTTCATCCACTAGGCAGATGAGCTTATCATAGAAGGATATCACATTAGTTAGACAGGACCTTCCCTTGATGTATGAACCCCCTTTAAGTACTGAAAGGCCAGTATGAGGCCTCCACAGAGCCCACTTTTCTCCAAATGGAATGACTCCAGCTCCCTCAGCCTTCTTCATTTGAGGTGTTCCAACCCTCTGACCATTTTCATGGTCCCTCCTGGACCTATTTTGGCAGGTCCAACTCCTTCTTGTGCTGGATATCCCAGAACTGGCTGCAGTATTCATGAGAGCAGAGCGGGAGAATCATCTTCCTTGACCTGTGGGTTACACTTCTTTGTATAGAGCCCAGGGTATGATTTCCTTTCTGGGCTGCAAGTACACATTGCTGACTCATGTCACATTTTTCATCCTCCAGTGTCCCCAAGTCCTTCACCACATAAATTCAATGCATTCATCTCCCAGTCTATACTGATACTGGGGATTTCTCTGTTACTCAGGCTGATCTCAAGCTGCTTCACTAATACCCAAACACAGTCCATGAGAAAATTAGAAATTTTGAGTCCCTAGGCCATGAGAAACGTATCTTCAAATTGCTCTCCTAAGTAATTGGTTTTGGTCTGTATAATTTATGTTCTTCAATAGATCTAGTTAAACATTACAGTTAAAAATTAATTCTAAGGTAGTATTTCCCTTTTGGAACCAGACTGTAAACCCATTAGGTGAATATCAGATAATTTACTTTTCTTTTTGAGAAATCCCATCAGAAAAAGTTGCATGTTTGGGTAACTTCTTGTCACTAGGAATAGGAACTTCATACCTCAGAACTTCTGAGTTGTATATATTACTCTAAATTTGCTTTTAATAATGCAGGAATTAAACCCAAGTAATGTTCATTAAACATGGGAATTTCTGAGCTTTTAAGTGAAACAATGAATAGCATACATAAGAAAAAACAAAGCTTGGATTTGGTCTTTTTGTGTATTTGTCATGTGATGTCTGCCATTTCAAACATACTTCAGTAAAGCAGGGAAAGGAACAAATCAAACAAACCAAAATTGAACTCTGTTGTGTTCAGAAAAAGAAGCTAAAAAGACAAAATAATGCAAGTAGATGAAAAAACATCTCAATTTCAAAAGAAACTAGGAACTAAATAGAGGAATAAAAGTAACATACTCTTCTGAATATATAATGCCAATTTTTTTTTTTTTTAATTCTTTTTTTATTTGTGTTCCACAAATCTTGCCTTAAAATTTAATATAATTTGGGCCATAAGGTCTGTTCATTATTTTCTTTCAAATTTACTAATCTACCAGATACTGTATAATCATTATAGACAGCTATTTTAATGTTGCAAAAGACCAGGCAAATATCATCCTGAAAAAGGGTTAAATATCTCAGCTCAATCCCCATCACACAAACTTTCAAGGAGAGGCTTACAAAGTTATCAGAAAGTATATGGAGAATAGCCAATTTCAGTTTTCACTAAAATACTATGTTATGTAAGTTGTCAGAGAACTGTGTGTAGCCATCTGTTTTCAGAGATATTTTAATTATTGTATCAAGAAAACCTCATGGTCTCTGGTACATGTCTACAAAACAAAGAATTAGTTAAATTATTTTGCTAGATGATTTGCATTAGGTCTCTGGATTTTAAACTTTTTATGAATATAACGAATTTTATGGAAGAATCACCGCAGGAAGACCCTGATAGAAGTTAATTTGGTCTTCTTCAATATAAAATATGCTATGAATAAGCTTTTTCATAATGGAAGCTGAGAAATACTTAACAAGACATGAAATACTTGATACGTGCAGTGCACCATCCCATGAATTTAGCTGTATTTGAGAGGCAAATTCTACTCTGAGCATTCTTTCTCTCTTTATAGTTAGTATCTGAGGGTAGTGAGCATTTCTGAGCAAAGACAATAGTTCTTACTTTATAACCCAGTGTTTGCTATGTAAACACAGCAGATAAAACTAACAGATTGTATACAGCATAAAGATTCAAAATAACTTCTTAGATGTTGAACAGGCTAGTCTTTATTTCTTGTTATAGTATTTCTATACCAAATAAATTATGTCTGCGGTAATATTAAAATCCTCACAAATATTATTAAAAAGATGACGTTATTAAAGTTTCCTAGATATGATTAAAATATTGAAAGCTAAACTTGTCAGACTTCCTTCTCATCAGACGTGTTTCCTAAATCAATCACCTCTGCTAATTGTGTCACCTTCTTTCTTCCCTACCTCTGTTTCTCTGTCACATTTTTTTTTTTTAAAACAAATAAGTTCAAAGCAAGATTTCCCTTTTCTCCCTATTTTGTCTGTTATACTAGAGGTTTCTGAGGTTCTATTTTGGTGTCTTTGAAGACTGTTTATCATAAAGGAGTCAGTTTGTTTTGAGTAACTTAACTGTTCAAATCCTTCTTACTAGTTCTGCAAACAGAATATCTTTCATTTAAAACTGTCTAAATGGATTTGTGGCCATGATGCTATTACATAGAGTTAAATTTCCACATCATAGCTTACACCTATATGATATCCGTGTCAGAGCAGTTGACTAAAAGCGACAGGATCTGAGTGCAGAGGACAGAAAGGCAATCAAAACATCCTGGATCAATCTACTTTTTGTCTCTTTTTGGGAGTTTGAATGCTATTTGTGTCTATTCTTTATCTGCTTCAACTTTCCCAGGAAGCATGCATCGAATTCTGGTACCAATACAAGGTAAATTGTTTTTCTTTCCTATGCAGCTCTTCATGACAGCAGAACACTCTCCCTGAGAGCAGAATGACTGATTCTCCTTTTCTGATGCAACAAGAACAAACCTTTTGCAGTCCAGCCCTTTGACAACTTCTACCCAAGTCATCTGTTCCTCCCACTAAAGTGAAGTATCTCCTTCTCTGGTAGTGTGAAGTCATGTTCCTGCATTTTTACAAGTAACCCGAGTCATTTGTTCCTCAATTTTTCCTATACATATTTGAGGAAGCTCTAAAGGTATTGTTTGCAGGTAGGAGATACTTAGTCTTTCACCCTAAACTGTTGCACTTTGGCTACCTCAAATCGTCAGTCTCTTTTGAACCACAGACATGACTTTCTAGATATTGTATCAGGAAGTACAAAGATAGTTTATTATTACCTCACCAGAAAGAGTACACTACAAAGCACATGTTTTCTACTGCTCTGTGGTAATGAGCACACACGAAAGTTGGAAGATCTACTGTGACTGACAGACGCTGCTAGTAAGCCTCTATTAAGATGTTATGCTGGTTTAATTCTTGTATTTTTATTCATGTTATTTCAGGAGCTCCACTTCACTTGTAGTTGCTGAAAAAAAAGTAGCTGATTCCCCAAAAGATTTTAACAACCCTGTACTACAGTTTTCTGCTAAGTTTAACTACACTGACTATGCCTATATTCAGGTACCAGTACTTATAGCCTATAATACAGAACAATGCACATAGAAAACATCAGGGCAACTCACAAAACAAAGCTGTTGATCACCTCACTTAAGCCTATTTGGCCCTTCTGTCCTACTTCAGAGTCATGACAACAACAAATTCCTGCAGCAGCATTATTATTTCTCATGAGAAAGAACTGCAGTGTTTGAAGTCCAAGCAGAAGATAGATAGATAGATAGATAGATAGATAGATAGATAGATAGATAGATAGATAGATAGATCGATCAAAAGACAGGTAAATAAAGAAATAAAAGCACTGAAAGTTAAAAATTATTACTCTCCTGGTCCTTGGAATTCCCTCTCCTCTTTAGATCAAATATGTCTTCATTCATTCTGTGAAAGCTGAGTGGTAACAGTAAAATAGGTAAATACGCACAAAAATAGAGAGTTACGTGTATATATAGGCCTATAATTGTATTATCATCCAAGAATTTGGCCAATAAATGATTCTTCAAAGTGTCAGGAACTTTAAAATTAAAATTATAAAAAGAGACTTGTTCTTGACTTATACCTATCAGTCTCCTGACGGGCTGGAAAAGAAATACGTTTATCAATGCTGACAGTAATTATCCAGGAAAAGATAGTGATAACCTCTATCATGTCAAGTTGCTTAAACTTAAAACTATACATTTTCTGCCGTGCTGTCAAATGCAGTTAACTAATAGGAGCTCTTTTCGAACAGAGTGACAGTGTGCTGACAAGCTCCAAGTCTGTGCAAGATCAAGGCAACTTAGAACCTTGTACCAATTATCTGTTGGATATATAACAGTCTCCTAGAATTGTCATGTTTCCAGAAAAAGAAGAGAGAATTAGGAGAGGTACCTTAATGAGACATATGGTACCATAGTGTCTGATGCTCTGAACTAGGTATGTGTCACAGACATTGCAGAGGATGGAGAATCACTTCTGCCTTTATCCTTCACAAGGTGCTGTATATTTAACTGGCTGCATTGTTTATCTCAAGGTGTCCTAGCTCAGAATGGTTTTAGAGCTGACAGAAGAAAGAGTGATGTTACTTTTTGCAGAAGAATCTAGCACAAAACTAAGTATGAATGCAGTTTGGCATGAACTGAATCATTCTTTACACAACAAATAAATAACAAGAGTGAGAAATGAATCCAGCATGTTTCCTAGCAGTCATCTGCCAGCATTATAGGCAAACGTCGTAAATATTTACAGTTACACTCTTTGGCAGTGAAATCGTAGTAGGTATTGCTAGCAATACTCAGTTTAGCAGGTCACCAAGTTCCTGTTATTAAGCTAGAAATGCTGACAAAAATAGTAAAAAAAAAATATTGTCTTGATGAAAAACTTGAAAACTTCAGTATTACTTAACACTGAAGTTTTTAGAGTTGGTATGATTTTTTTATAAATTCCATTTCTCACAGAAACAATTGAACTTATTTAGAGTTGAAATATTAAACTTCCAAATACTTCAAAGGAAATATTAAAATTGAGTTAAGTAGTTATTTTAATATCAAAAATCTATTTTGGGAACAAATATTTGGACTAATATTGCCAAAGCTCTTTTGGATTAAACACACATAAATCCCCAAATCAATTCGTGTATAGAAATGGGTAGCTAAAGCTTTTGTTTTGTTTTTGCTTACCTAACACACTGCAAATGAAATAAAGAGGAGGGAAAATAGTTCAAGTTATTACTCCTGTCCCTCAACTCCCAAAATCAAACTAATCAGGAAATTAAATGCTTGCTATTTCCAAGCAAGATTTTAAGGAGGCAAATGATCTTCTCTGTATCTAAGAGTTATGTAACAGACGAGACTGTTTTTTTA
>NW_008604503.1:0-674 GCF_000691845.1 Merops nubicus | reverse complement strand
AAAAAAAAACTCCAAATCTCGACTCAATTAAAAATAACGATTTTGTTCTTGGACGGCCACCAGGTTTTCTGCTCTTACCGTCGCGGGGTTTTGGTTTAACCTCGGTAACATCCTGAAAGGCTGTAATCTTTTTTCCCCTCCCCCCATGGCATCATCGTACCTCTCCGGTCCCGCGGTACCCAGCTGACCGCAGGCTGCCCAGCTACCTAGTTGGCTGGGGAAAAGAAACGTGATGAGCCGCACGGGGTTAATTAAAGCTTGCGGAGATCCAGTTGGGATGAGCAAAAAAATCATCCAGTCCTTAACAACCTGGGCTTACACGCTGGATAGAGACAACGGTGCCTGAAAAAATAATTACGAAATTACGCAGCTCTAGACACAAAAAAAAAAAAAAAAAAGTTTCCAGAGCGAAAAAAAAAATTAAAAAGCGCCCCAAAATCTCGGTAGAAGTGACCGGTGTTAACTGTGGCTGCTGATCCTTCAGCTGGGCTTATGACGCGCAGATCACGGCCGTTCCCTCTACAGGTTTCCCAAAATCTCGCTTTTCGAGCCCGTCCTGTGGGCTTGACCTCGAGGAGGGCGATTTGGGGGAACGGAGGGGGCTCCGCCGCCCGCCCTCGCCCCCTCCCGCGGGGCTGCCCAAATCCTCTGGAGGAGTTTGAGCGAGGGGCGGG
>NW_008604502.1:0-1525 GCF_000691845.1 Merops nubicus | reverse complement strand
GGGGTGGAACTGGATGAGCTTTGAAGTCCCTTCCAACTCAAACCTGATTCTGTGAAAACTGATGATCACAGTGCTCAGAAGAAGCTATGTAAGCTCTTTTCTTCTCCCTAAATCCCAGCTGAAGACCTGTCTGAATTTCAGACCACCTCTCATGAAGCTGAAATGGAGAGGAAAAATGAGATGAATCTTTCTGACAAGATCCATCAGGACCAGGTGGGATTTGGGCTTGATGAATTGAAATGGATGGAGCTGGGTGGACAACAAGCAGGTTGGGAAGAGGGCTTGGCTGGCAAGGGATGCTGCTGGAGGGAAGGCAATTTCTCCACCTCTTATCCCCAGAAAATCTCCCTGGGAATGTACGTGCATGCAGTGGGGAGGACACTTGCTATACATGCATTGTGTTCTCCCTCATGGTGAAGTATAAAGATACTTCCTAGAGGAAAATGTTCCAGGGATACTCCAAAGCTGCCATGGTCCCTCCTCCTGGGCTAAACTTGTCTCTAGGATTCATTAATCAGTGACACATTAAAATAGCTGATGCTATCAGATGAATTCCCCCTGTATTTATAACTGGCCCCTTTTGATAAGCTTGTAAAAGTTTCCAGTTCTCCATTCCTGTGCATTCAGCATCTGCAGGGAGGGTGTATTTACCTGGTGGGTGATGTTGTTTCTCCAAAGGGCTCATCTTAGAGATCCTCAGGGGGAAAAAGGTTCTTTGAACGTTATAAAACTGCATGTCTGCCTATTGAGGCAAATATAACCCCCAGTTTGAATCTTCTGGGAGACAAGCAAGAAGTAAAACATCCAAAAGCAGGCAGGGAAGGGTTAATAAGTGAAATGCAGGCTGTGGAATGGAAATAGTCTTTCTGGCTGGAGAGGGCAGGCAGAGTGCTCACCAAGCAGAGTCTTTATCTGCTCTCTGCCACTGGGGACAGGGAGATGCCTGCACACCAAGGTCACTGCCTCCCTCTTGGAAGGGACACCCCCCTCCAGCCTGACACAGGAGGCAAAGCTGCCCCTCCAGCACAGCCAAACCCACCCAGTGACAGCAGGCAGGGACAGGAGGAGTGGGGAAGGCAGATCTGTCAGCTCCCAAATCCTCCCATACCACGAGCTAGAGGGGATGGAGAAATCACCCAGTCTGACCTCATTCCTGATCAGATTCCTTCCCCAGTTATTTCCCCGTGGAGTCTGGTAACTGATCATTTCAAGGGGAATGAAAAGTCAATAAACCACAGTTTTTTTTCTCCCCCTTTCTGAGCTGGGAATCAGAGGAGAAAATGAAACATTTTCAGGCTCGAATCCTGCAAAGGGTTGTGCAGGGACTTCCCCAGTGGACTGGATGTATCCAAACCAGTGAAGGGGGCCAGATACTGGTGTGGCCACTGGGCTGTGGGTGTCTGGCATTGCTCCTCGTTGTGGTGTTGGCTTCTGCTGACTGGCCCAGGCATGGTCTGAGCAGGCCATGGGCCAGCAGCTCTTGCTGGACCACAGAAAGGGAATTAGAATCATAGAATCCTTTAGG
>NW_008604501.1:0-3090 GCF_000691845.1 Merops nubicus | reverse complement strand
TGGGCTCGGCGCCACTCTGAGCAGGAAGCCCCCACCTGTTTTGAAGCCTAATAATCCACGCAGGAAAATTACCCAAATAGCATCTCAAGAGCCAGACATTAGAAAGGAAATCATGGCCCCCGTCGGGGCTGGAGAGTCGGGGTTCGTGTTTCTCCCCGTAAGCCTTCGTGAGTAAACCCGCACAGGGCGCCTTGCTAGAGCAAAGTTTGCTTTAGGGACTGAACAAGCGCAGAAGCAGCCGAAAGACGCCTCACAACCTCCCTGCCCGCAAAAATACCCCTCTCCCTGCAGGAGATTTCAAAGCACTGCTCCCCTCTCCAGAACCAAGCGAAGAGCACAGCATGGCGTGGACTTGAATTCAGCATTAACAATTCCAGACCCAGCGATCGTCACTAATTCAGAACATATACGGGACGGCGACCAACCAGTATTTTGCACAGTTCCCCCCCACCCCAGATAAAAAACCAACAACAACAGCAGTAACACCACCACAAAAATCATCCTTTCTGCTGTAAGACGCTCAAACAAACCTCAAACCAAAAGTTTAAAAGAACGCTCATTAACCAAGTGCTCCAATACACACAAGTAACAGATCTGTGTTAAGCGACCACTAGGGACTTTACACAAGTTCAAAGAAACTTGCAATACGCATCTTTAAAATATAGCACCCCAACACGTTTCTCCGGGGTTATTTTACAGCGAGATATCTCAGGCTGTCTTTACGATTTACTTTTTTTTTTTTAACCTACGTTCGGGTTATTTTTTCAACACTGTTGCCTGGTCAAGACGGCGGGACAGCTAACCTGAAGAATTCACAGAAAGTAACATTTTCGGTGCACGGAACTTTTTTGGTTTTTTTTTTTTTTTTTTTTCCCTGGCTCTCTTGCCCGGTGGGTGACATTTTTCCAAGTACCAACAGTTTCTGCCTAAGTCCCACTGGTCTCCAACTTTTTCCCTCTCGCCAAACCCTGCAAGGTGGCGCTCTTTTCACTGGAAACGGAGACCAGCCTCGCAATAATAACATTTTGTAGAGAGTAAAGTTAGAGCGAAGGCTTCCCACGGGTGCTGCAGGGAGCAGGCGGCGATGCCGAGCTGGCAGGAGTGGGGCTTCATCTGAGCAAGGCAAACTTTTTTTTTTTTTTTTTTTTTCTGGGGAGTGGGGGTGGGGGTGCTTTGAGACCATAAAAAATCGCCGAGGGAGATCCCCGAACGTTGCAGACAAAGAAAAATACTTGCGGGGTTTTGTTGTGAGGCAGGCAGGCTGTGCTCTGGGTGGGTTACAGCCAGAGCTGCGGAGTGTCCGCACGGGTCTGAGCAGAGAGCGGCTTCCCCGGCACCCCCTCCCCCCTGAGCGGTTAATATGGCTATTGACTCGCTGTACACATAATATTTCTTTAAAGAAGCTGTTAAAGTGTCATCTTGGTCTACTGGAAGGTCAGTTTGTGCAATTCACTCTATGACATATCACAAGCCCTAGCAGCTTTAGCCAACCTCATGATTTGTGTTGTCTGTTGATATGTTGTCTGCTTAATGGGGCGATCATGCAAGCTACAACCAGGAACAAAGCCCAACAGTTCCAACAACCGTAGCTAAGTTAGTGGAAGCAGTACAGCTTGCAAATCTATCAAACTAAACTGCAAGGAAGACAATCTGATTTAGAGAAAAGGCGTTCTGCTACAGTCATTAAGCACAAGTAATTTAGATTTTTTATATTGTCTTCTCATTTACAAATTTACTGTATCAACGCCAGCCAATGGAACGAATTTCTTAAGTAAATGAGAAATAAATAAAAGAGATAGAAAGATAATCAAATTACATAAAATAATTCTTAGCCCCTAGATTTATTTTTTCAGAAAGCTATTAACACTGGCAAAATTATAGTAATAATAATAACATAACATAAGAAGTAATTGATTTAAATTAACATCACGTTTTAAGGAATATCTGGGGGGGGAGGAAGAAAAAAAAAAAGAAAAAACAAAAAAAGAAAAAACAAACAAAAAATGCACCCAGTAACAACAACTACAACGGCCTTCGTGAAACAGTGTCGTACTTCCTGGAGTAAAAGGCCCGAGGAAAGTCATGAATCCACTGCCTGAGAATTAGTTATGGTCATAAATGCCTTAAATTAAAATAGCAACCGAAATCTCCTCTGTTTAAAATCTCCTAATATATGTTATCCGAATTAATTTAATTTAGGGACCCAGTCTGTGCAGATTCATGGGCAGTGTTGGAGTGGAGTACAGCACTTCTCATGTAACAATTCCCCACATTAATATTTATGTAGCATATGCAATCTATTTCTGTTATTTTTTATGGTTGTTATTCTATGTCTGCAAAGGTCATTTAAATTATACTGCGGCCGAAAATTTGTTTCATAAATTTTGATATAAATACTAATTACACACTATAGTAATGCCAGCAGGGATCCTTTCATTTATCACATTTATATCACCTTCGCTGCTTTAGTGATGACATAATGGAAAGCAGTGAAAAACTGGGACAGTTTTATTCTAATATCCTAAAGCTAGTTGGAGTTGCAGCAGGTTGACTTAACGAATAAGAATTCCTACCACAATTCATAGGATTTAAGAGTCTTTAATAAGGTACGAAATGTTACCAAACAGTTCTGTAAACTAAATTTTACATACCAATTTTTCTAGCCATAAATATTGAATATTTTGTAACATGTATAACCGGACCTTTACATGCGGATAAATATGGAAATTAGGATTTATATACATTATGTTCTTGTATTTGCCAAAAGCAACGGACAGATATAGTTTATATCTTTTTTTTTTTTTTTTTTAATATCACTTTACATAAACAAATGTAACAGTTTGACACGCAGATCCAGGCTTTCACTATACGAAATTCTTGACAGGACGTGTAACAACATTTTACTGCACTACTTAGACTGGACTTTGGGACGAAATGTTGCACTTTATACAAAAAAAGCACATTAATACCAATAATATTCTGTTAGATCGACGTTTAGACTGTAATAATACAAAGTAATTCACATTTTGGTACACATTTACTAGAACATTCTTGCCATTCAGTACAAATAGTTGAATTTCTACCTCTTCC
>NW_008604500.1:315-2202 GCF_000691845.1 Merops nubicus | reverse complement strand
TATATATATATATATCATATTTCATAGAATATTTCAAAAGGAAAAAGAGTTGCCACATACTCCTTAAATCTGTCGGGTTTAATGCAGTTGCACCCTGCTGCTGCTCATTCCCACCTCGTACTACTGCAGTGTACAGCTATGAAACAGCTCACCTGTTCCATGTCTGCACATCTCCTGAAGCCACACTGCTAACCAGACACAGATATTGATCTGGATCAAAAATAAACCAGCAAAAAAGCACATCGTTAGTTTGCACAGAGCTGCAGAGTCTTGCCAGCAGACCAATGCGCCGTGGCACAGAGGCCAGAAGAGGTGGCAGATTTACACCAGCACCACCTTCACGTGCTTCGCTTTACCACGCTGCTCGAGGAGCGTGAAACGACAACTGACGAGTTACAGGGGTACCTTAGCGCCCTGCACTGTGGACCCTGCCAGAACAGAAGTTCACTCCAAGGTCTACAGAGACGGTGTGGCAGAACAGACTTACTTTGAGAACACAAAGCACTCCTACCATGGTCTGCTTTCCCCTTCTTTTTTCCTACACAAAAATCAAAATTGTCAAGACAAATATAAGGAAAATTGTGTGATTTTTTTATACAACACAGAGGACAAGTATAAAGATTCGGGATATGAGTAGCCTGATTCATGTTTGTGAGCAGTAAATTTAGGTTCTGCCAGGCAATCCTGCCAGCTTCCCAAGTTATAAAATACTACCTTGTAATGGTTGTCAAACAATTGTTTAGGCTTAATTCTTGGAAAAAGCTGTACTTTTAAAAAAATTTGGTTTTGTCATAATCCTTATTTATGGAGAATCTTAAAAAACACAGTTCATAGTAGCTTGAGATCTCACAGTAAAAAGATTAATTCAAGACTACTTCAGCATCAAACTAAAAGCTGCCTGAATGAAGTTAAATAACTGCCTGAATAGTTCCCAAAAGCAATATCTGAAACTAGTTCTCTTACTTACTTAAAGCAACACTCAAGTATGATACCAATTAGTTATGTGTATTTAGGACAACTATATCTTGATTAAAACCTTTCATTAAAAAGGAATTAATGGAGTCCACAGCAGGTCAACTAAAGACTTGCCAAGCTCTAAGTATTATTGTTAAGAGGCAGACATCTCTGAAGGACCTGCACCAAGGCCTTCCAACCCCATTTAACATGTCAGCAGTCTAGGCAAAGATACATAATCTCTACCAGGAAGTCTGTATGTGCCACAGGTGTCTGTGACCTAGCAAGCACTGAGGAGCAAAGGTTGCTGTGAAAGAGTTGAACTGAACCACCTGGTTAAACAATCAACTCCCAGGGAATATATATTGCTCTCTTACTCAAAGCTCCTTACCAACAGGGCCGTAAGAGCTGGTGGTATCACTGTCCTTGACTGTGATAGAAATTTCAGCTTCCCAACCTCTGCAATTCTTTATTTAAAAGAAAGACTTCTGCTTAGCAGAGATATAACCAGGCACAACTGTACTTGCTGCAGGAAGTCAAAGCACAGACACGGGTAATAACAGCAGCATCCTTTAAAAGATACTGGGAGGGAAGGGCCCAAGCTAACACTCACCTATGTCCATAAACTTCTATATACACAAGAACCAGGCTGGCTAATCTTTAAAACCTAACCTTAGCTAACCTTTAGTACAAATAATGCAAAAATTTTCAAGTATTTTACCTCTCATATTGTTAGCATTCTTCTCAAGAACAGTTTCTGATTAATTACTTGTTTAAAGGTAATGGATTTTAGACTAATTTATTACCACATCTTTTTTCCACTACTCACTGCAAGTTCTTGTGTAACAGGTAGCCATAATCACCGTTTGGATTACTTCAGGATGAAAGCTATTATCAATCATCAGGAGTCCATTATTAAAAATAACCCAAGTC
>NW_008604500.1:0-284 GCF_000691845.1 Merops nubicus | reverse complement strand
TGAACCTCAGATTTTCCTCAGCTTTGCATTGATGTTTTCCTAGTATCGCATCCCCTTACCGCACCAGACGACTAACAGAGCCAGCAGCTGTAGTGCCAAACATCCCGGCTTCGGGAGCTGCGTTCGCTGCACACTGCTAAGTTTTGTCCGTGCCTGTCACCAGGCGATCCTGATGGACGGCAAGGGGACCGGAGTGGCCACGGGCGCCAGAAAACCAGAGCTCGGGGAAGGGAGCGGGGACTCTGCGCGCGGAATCCCCTGCAGAAGCGCGCAGCGGGGCGGAG
>NW_008604499.1:0-594 GCF_000691845.1 Merops nubicus | reverse complement strand
TGCACTTACTGCCTTGTATTTTATACTATGATTCTGGCAAAGACAGCCTATTTTTAGGGTGATATAAACTGGCCAATAGCATTCAACCCAATTATGTTGTTTCCAATTGGAACAATTTATCATGTTTTGGCAAGACCACAATGCTGACTGGTTTGATACTGGAGCAAAAGAAAATTTTGAGTTGCCAGAGAGAGACAGCAGCTATGGGAGGGGTAAATCCTCACTGTAGCAAAAGAAAATTTTGAGTTGCCAGAGAGAGACAGCAGCTATGGGAGGGGTAAATCCTCTATCTCAGCACTGGATTAGGACAGTTAAGGGGTTCCCAGAGCCAGGGGTCCCCAGGAAAAAGTGGAGAGAGCCGGGAGCTCTAGCATGAGAGGGGTTGAGAGGGTGACATGGCTGGGGGGGTGCCAGAACAAGCAGTGGGATATTTGAACGCTGCAAAACCGCACCCGCCCCTCAGTCACCAGAGAGAAAGTGCTAGCCTTCTTGCTGGAGAGCATGAGCGGGACGGGACAGGGCGCATGCAGAGCCCAGCCATGGTCTGCACGCGGCGGAGGGCAGCGGTCTCTGCACCGACCACAAAGAGTGTGG
>NW_008604498.1:11041-11390 GCF_000691845.1 Merops nubicus | reverse complement strand
TCCTGCTCGGGGGGCAGCTCCCCCACCCTGCCCCAGGACAGAGGCAGCTTGCCTGTGCACACAGGCACGTGCACACTGCTGCGTCCACTCACACCACAGCTTTCATTTTTCATTTCATTTTTTGTAGGCCTTTCAGACTTCGGGGGTTTCCTTAAACTTGCACTCTATTTTCAGCATTACTGGCGTGTAATTACAACCTGCATTCTGCCTCTGGGAATGTTAGCACAGGCACGTCGGTGTTGGCTGAAAAAGTGACTCCACTCATCAAAATGATCTCAGACCTCTAGGTGCTGAGTCAAGAAAGAAGTCAACAAAAAATGACCCAAAAGAATGCGGGGTTTTTCTCTTG
>NW_008604498.1:9858-10907 GCF_000691845.1 Merops nubicus | reverse complement strand
GCCTCTCTCCAGAGAAGGAGCCTCCCCAGCCTCTCTGGGCAGCTGCTCCAGGCTCTGCACCCTCACAGGAAAGAATTTTCTCCCTCTGTTCACATGGTACCTTCTGGGTTTCAGTTTGTGCCCATTGCCCCTTGTTTTGTCACTGAGCACCACTGAGAAGAGCCTGGCCCCATTCTGTTGACCCTCGCCCTTTAGATTTTGATGATCACTGATCAGACCCCCTCTCAGGCTTCTCTTCTCCAGGCTCACCAGCCCCAGGGCTCTCAGCTTGTCCTCAGCACAGATGCTCTGGTCCCCTCAGCAGCTTCATAGCCATGTTGCGTGAAACTGGCAACGGGCACTCTGGCCTAGATCCTGACACCTTTCAAAACCAAAACGTGTTTACTGTCTGGAAATTACACCACCTTCTCAAATGTATCAGATAATTCACTGTTGTAAAACGTACACTGTTAATACAGTTAAATGAAGAGCTGGAATTGCAAAAAGTGCACAACTATCAGAGCCCTGAGGACATCAGTGGACTGTATGGCCCTCGGGTTGTGTCTCACCCCAGCTCCCCTCATCGAGTCTGAGCCTGACTGTCACCTGTGGGTTGACATCCCTGGCCTTGGCCTGTCCCCGTCACCAGGGAGGTGTCCAGTGCCTGGGGCTGGTCCTCGCTGAGTGCCTCCTGGCTGCCCTGCTCCTGGCTGGAGGTGGTCTGGGCACTGGCCACCAGTCCCTGCCCTGCCAAAATGAAATGGTGTAAAACACGTTTGGACAAAGGCCTCAGGTCTGGTACCTTTCCTCAAAGTATTTCCAGGAAACAAAATTCTCTATTACTAGAATAAGAAACTGAAAGATTGGAGGATTTCGGTTTAGCACTGACTATGATGGTGTTTTATACTTGCAAAAACTTATTCTTGCCAAATTTGACCATGAAAGGAAGTTTCTTTTTGGTGTCATCATTGTGGAAAGTCAGCAACCGCCTCTGATGCATCCTGCACGTGGTTGCTGTCCCCAGAGGATGGTGCTCCCTGCAGTGCCCTGGGGCCACCGCTGCTCTGGGG
>NW_008604498.1:0-9827 GCF_000691845.1 Merops nubicus | reverse complement strand
GGGCCACCGGCGGGCCTACCGCCAGCCTCTCCGGACTGCCGGCCTCTGCACGGCCAGTTCTCGAGGCCAGTCTGGGCCGTATGTATACACACGGGACTGCAGAGCGAGGGTGCTGGAGTAATGCCCTGTAATGCTGTAATGCCCTGTGTATCGCTCCGCTTGGCATTGGTGCACCCGGGTACGCACAGACCAGCACAGAGTTTCCACCAAAATGAGCCTGCATGGTGCTCTCACAGCCCCGAAGCCCCCAGCAGCCTGAGCTGCCCCCCACAGCAGCGTGGGCAGCACTTTAAAGGGTCCTTTCCATCCAGAAAGTTCTGTGATTCTATAAGGATCCTGCCCCTCTGCTCTGGGGAGTCCCACCCTGCAGTGCTGGGGCAGCTCTGGAGTCCTCAGGGAGCTGCTGAGGAGCCCCAGCAATGCCCTGAGGGGGGAACCCCTGTGCTGGGAGCCCAGCAGGAGAGAGTTGGGCGGGGGCAGCTGAGAGGAGAAGGCTCCAGCTGGGGAGACCTGCTGGGGGCTGCCAGGTCTGCCAGGGGCCTGCCAGAAAGATGGGGAGGGACTTTGGAGCAGGGACTGGTGGGACAGGACAAGGGGGGATGGGATGGTTTGGAACTGAACAAGGATAGATTTAGATTAGATGTAAGGAAGAAATGTTTGAGTGTGAGGGTGGTGAGCCCCTGTCCCAGGTTGACTAGGGAAGCTTTGGATGCCACATCCCTCGAAGTGTTCAATGTCAGGCTGGACAGGGCTCTGAGCAACCTGGTTTAGCAGAAGATGCCCCTTCCAATGGGAGGGTGTTTGGGTCTAGATGATCTTTAAGGTCCATTATAACTCAATCATTCTGTGATTCTGTGGTTCTGTGCATGCCAACATCATTCAGTATTAGCCTCATCCATTGGTAGTTAGTGTTTTCTCCAGGTCTTCTAGGGCAGCTTCTCTAGTGCAGCCAATCTATGTGCAGATGAAGTCATCGAGTGCTAGAATAACTTTTACTGAGCTCAACTTGAAATCAGTCATCACTTCAGGAGAGCACTGAAACACAGTGCTTTAGCTATGACACTGGATTTCTGAATGTCCTCTGTCATAGGAAAAGCAAGGCCACAGGTCTGCCTTCATCTTGTTTGTCTCTCCTTGAAGAGAAAGCCCTTGTCAGAGCTTTTATTTCATGTTGTCCGAGTACATCCATCCATATGTTAAACACACTCAGAGAGGCCGTGGAGTCTCCTTCTCTGGAGCAATTCCAAACCTGCCTGGATGTGATCCTGGGCATGAACCTGCTCTGGGTGACCCTGCTGGAGCAGGGGCGTTGGATGAAACGTTCTCCCTTCCAACCTGCATCACGCAGGGATTCTGTGAAGTCACTGTCTGTGTGGGGGAAGGAGCATCCATGCTCCCACAACCAACAGTGCTGCCCTGCATCCCCAAAGTGCTCTTACCCTCCCCACTGGCTTGCCCTTTGGGAAGCATCCAAACAACTGGGCAAACCCAGCTAGAAGAAACATGAATGCCACAATCTGTGAGGAAATCTGTGGAGGTTGCACAGAGGGAGACTCTGAAGCGTCCCCAGCTGCTTGGGGACAGTCTGGGTTCACCTGAGTCTTCCAGATTGCGGCAGTCCAGTGAAGACTGCTGCTCTTCCACCACAGCCTTTATGTGCTTAGAAAAGGGAAGAAAGAGGGAGATTTTCCATACATGTAAACTGGCAATTTACAGTCCAAATGCCAGTAGGTGGCACCCAAGGATGCGCAGCATTGTTTGTAGCCTTTGTATAAGCCTGGCTGCTTGCTCACCAGAGACGCATCTTCATCCTCTGCTGCCCTCGAAGCACCAGGGAAGCATGGAAGGCTCTGCAGCTCATGTGGACAAAGGACCCTGGGCAAGATAAATGTTAATTTTCCTTCACTTCTTCCCAAAGTGTGTTTCTTAGTGCTGTAGGGAGCAGCATGAATGAACCCAGAATTAGTCTAAACAGTGTTACTTATTAATAAGGTGGCCATGTCAGGATGCTGGTTTCTGCTTCTTGTGACTTTGCTGGAGCCCTGTGGGGTGAAATGGCCTCTGACAGCTGCTGCTTCACCGGGTGTTCCTTTGAAAATTCACAGCTGAAACGATCTGCCCTGTCCAAGAACACCACTGCAGAAAGTCACAGGCGTCTTGGCCACATTGAAAACTTTGTGTGACATTTCTTCCAGTCTGGACTGATGTGAGAATGTGACTGAAGAATGAAGGCATGTGGTGAGTTTGATTAAATGTGTGCAGACAATCATCTCCTCCTTTTTAACAGCTTAAGTTTGCAATCTTGTCGAGTGCTATTTTTACCTGGACTCACTGAATGAGATGGGTTGTGCTTGTTTCTGGTGACCTGTGTTAAGGGAAGTTGCCTCTGACCCAGCGTAGGCTGTTTCCTGACAGTCATGCTGTTTTTATCCAGCAGCTGCAGCTGATGGTGGGGTTTGTGTTGGGTGTTTGGGCCTCAGAACTCCATTTTCATCTGTCCTAATCCAGTAGAATATGTAAAATTTGAGATGATGAATCACTCCTGCTCCCTGAAGTTTAGAGGTGGACCTACCCCACTGTGGCAGGCAGGAGCCTCACCAGCCTATATACCAGCCTCACACAGAACCTGGTGGGTTCCAGCTGTGTGAGGGCTTAAGTGGTTCAGGAAATGCTGGATGAAGCAGGGCAGAGGAAGGGAGATAAAGGAGAACACCTAAGCCAGGACAGGGAGGAGGTGGCAGACACCTGCCGTTGCAGTCGCCGTTTTCCCATCGTGCCTCACATTTCAGTATGAGAAAACTGCAGTGCCCAGAAATGGCACTTTCAAAAGGCTTCACACTGAAATGGGATGAAAACCACAGGTGCTGTGCTCTGGCAGACCTCATGGTACTCAGTGGCCTGCGCCAGCAGGTCCCTCTTAGGAGACTTCCATAACAGTGCTGACTGCACAGGTCACAGTGCTGCTGGACCTGGGCACAGGCGGCGGGAACGCTTGTCGCCATACTGCACTTGGACCTCTGCAACCTCCTCAGCTGCAGCCCATCATCATCCTCAGCCAAGTGCTGCGGGGACAGAAACACTTCAGAAGTTAATTAAATTCCCACCCCCCACCAGATCTGCTTCTCCTCCTCCCAGTGCTCCACTTTGCTGCTTCAAACCGAGCAGCAGGAGAGGGGAGGGACTGTAATTATTGAACTCCTTGGAGCAGGCTCTACGGTGCTTCATAGCTTGTTAATTACAGTTTCAGCTGTGCTAGTCAGTGGAGGACCAGAAGAGCATGTGGAAAGTGTGGGGCATGGGTCGAGGGAGGGCAGGTGCTTTGTGAAGTGGGTAGGAGGCCAGTAGGGCTGATTGTGGAAAGAAACCAAAGTGAAACAAAGTGAAGGTCTAGGTGAGGGCAGCTAGGGACCTGGGCAAGAGCAGCAGGAAATGGGAAGCAGCTGGGAAGCAGAGGGAGATGGAGAAAAGAAGGGGAAGGCAGAACTGAGTGGGGGTAGCAGCGTGGTTTGCCCGGGGAGGCTGACAGGGATGTGGGGTAGGCACCGAGGGGCGCAGCACACCGGCATCACTGAAGCATCCTTCGTGCCCACCCGCCTTCTCTGGCAGAGCAGGTGAGTGCCCAGGCACTAAGCCCCCGTGCTGCCAATGGCTGTTCTGCAGTGCAGTTGAGTGGGGATTGGTTTGGGGAGGGCAGAACAGCTTTCACAACATATTGACCCTTGTCAGGGAAAGTATTTCCTTTCCTCAATCATCCTAATTTTCCCCATAAATGAGCAAAATTATTGCAGTAGTGATCTGCCTCTCTCCCAATTCCATCAACCAAGAATCCTCAGCATTTTCAGGGCGAAGCCCCCTATACCCCTTCTCCAATAAAGAGCTGAAGCCATCTGAGGAACATGCAGAGGACCTCAGTCTGTTCAGGAGATGCAGCACCGCAGAGCCCCTGCCAGCTGCTGGGTGCTGGAGCTCTGGAGGAGCCAGGCTGCTGTTCCTTCTGGTCTGCGAGGTCAGAGCTGAGGTGCCCTGGCATGCTGAGGGGTGAGCCACGCTGGCCACACCAGCCAGTGCCCTCATAGAATAGAGTTGTAGAATCATAGAATTGTTTTGGTTGGAAGAGACCTTTAAGATCATGGAGCCCAACTGTTCCCCCAGCAGTGCCCGGTCCCCACTGCCCCGTGTCCCTCACCCCACGTCTCCTCAGCTTGGAAACCCCTCCAGGGGTGGGGACTCCACCACTGCCCCAGGCAGCCTGAGCCAGGCCTTGAGAGCCTTTTTGGCAAAGAAATGGTTCCTCATGTCCAACATAAACATCTCGTTGCTCAACTTGAGGCCGTTTCCTCTTGTCCTGTCCCTTGTTCCTTGGGAGCAGAGCGTGCCCCCCCCCCTGGCTCCAGGCTCCTGTCAGGAGCTGTGTAGAGCCAGAAGGTCTCCCCTGAGCCTCCTTTGCTCCAGGCTCAGCACCCCCAGCTCCCTCAGCTGCTCCTCCCCACACTTGGGCTCTAGACCCTTCCCCAGCAGCTTCGTTGCCCTTCTCTGGCCACGCTCCAGCCCCTCAAGGTCCTTCTGGGAGTGAGGGACCCAGAGGCCCCTTGGTGTGGGCAGAGGAGGCTGAGCAGCTGTGGCAGGAAAGGCACATCCTGCCCCCTTGACTAGTTCTCCCACTTGCTCTTCTGTCTTGGTGGAGGGGAGATGGACCAAGCAAGTGAGGAGATAGTTGTCCATGTGCTCCTCTCACTTCCAGGGCAGCCTCTTGCTAGAGAACAGGACTTCTTCTGCTGCCCCCTGCTCTGACTGTCCTGGGTTTAAGGTAAGAGGTTGTCCTTCTGGACATCCACAATTTCCAAAAACGTCTTTTAAAAGAACATGATGGAGGTAAGAATGTACAGGCCCTCTCTGAAGAACCATTTGGGGATTATCTACAGCTTCTGAAATGAACACATGAATTTCCTCTTTTGACAGGAGTGAAAGGACAATTCAGAGCCAGAAAAGACTCTGTGCTCAAAGACTTGATGCTGCACTGCATGTAGTTTCAGACTCTGACTTCATGTTTTCCATTTTCTTTTGGCAGCTCCCAGTATCTGTTTCTCTGCTATTCCTGGAAAATTTCCCTGAAGGAACCACCAGCGATGGCCCAGGAGGCAGTGTGTGAATGCTCTGCATTATGTAATGCTTTAACATTTGGCATTCCCGTGGCATTACCCCATTATCCCCCATCAACACAGAATAAGTTGTCAGAGCATGAAATTGGTATTTTTACATATTCTTAAGGTACAGATGTCAGTCTGAAAGCCCTGCACAAGCATTCTGATTAATTCCTCTGTTTCATTCTCTGCCTGCACATGGATCTGTTTGGAGGGTTTCTTTCCTTTTGGGGGCTATAGGGAAAAGACACAACCTTAAAAAGTAATACTTCCACCTAATGGCACTATCAAAAGGAAAGAACTGGGTGCAAGGCCCCGCGCGGAATGTGGTACAGAGCATAGCTCTAGAGCCACAGTGTTCAATTTTCAGCACCTGTGTTCCTGGCATGGTAGCAGAAAGTGAACAACAAGTACCAGATGCAAAGAGGGAATATAATCACTGGCCCACTTTCTGGTGCCAAATATATCAACATGTTCCAAATCAAACCTGCTCAGAGTTTACAAGTTTGTTATTCTGCACTAATTACCGTGTAAGAACTGCAGGCCCTGATGGGAGGATCAGTGTGGCTGAACGTAATGCAGATGGAGAAGGAAGGGCAAGGGCCTGACTAAGGATCCACTAGGAGCCCAGATTGCTTGATTTGGTTTGTTTGATCAGAAATACATAGAGAAGCTTTGGAAAGTCACCTGCTTAGAGGCAAATCAGCTGCTCCATCCTCTGCTGTCAGACCCCATCTCAAGGACGCATGCTGTAAGAACCCAATATTGGTGAAAAATGATCAGAGAGACTGTGCAGCCTCCACCGTTGGGACCTTTCAAGGCCAGGCTGTGTGGCTTAGAGCATCCTCGTCTGGTCTTACAGCTGGCCCTGCTGCAAGCAGAGGATGCCCAAGGTCCCTTCCAGCCTGAATTGTCCTGTGACCTCTGGGAGGCAGAAGATGGAGCCAGAAGGTCTTCAGCTCTTGTAGCACAGACCTTCCTTGCTAGACTTCTTCTTAGCTTTTGGCCAAAGAGCTCTTAACATTGTGCAGAGCTGCATCCCGGAGTTGCTGCTCGCTGTGCTTTGATGTATGTCAGGATTCTGTGAGCATCTGCAGGGTTATAGGAGGAGCTCAGCTGCTCATCCAAGGTTCCAGCTTACAGGGAGATCAGCAGAAAGGCCAAAGGCCTGAGTCCTCTTCATCTATACCAGAGAACAGCCAATGGACTATTTTAACTGTATTTCCCTAAAAAATGAGTTACACACCTGTGTCATCAGTCATTGCTTGCTCCTCTGTCCTGCTCTCCACTCTTCCAGAAGCCTGTGCTGTAGACACCACTAGCTCTGGTCAAACATGCCAGAGTGATGAGGAACTCAAGAGGAATTGAGCTCACAGGATTTCCATGAAGAACATCTATGTGAGGAAGAGAGAGGTAGAGTAGTGTCCTCTCTGGCCACAGGGCTCCAGAATGGGGTCAGCAAGGGGGGTGTGGCCTCCCAGATTGGACATAGCCTAGAACCAGCCAGACCACAAGACACCTCCTGCTCAGTGCTAGGTAGAGGGGGCAAGGATGAGTTGGGAGTGCTCTCTAAAGATGATGGGGAAACAGGAGCTGTGATATGGTAAATGCCTGAGACATGGGAGAAGAGAGGAAGAGGAGGTTCCACAGAAAGTCAGAAGATATGTGATGAGGGAAACTGAGTATTGGGGTGAATAAGGCAGAAGGGTTATAGGGAAAATTTCTAATTGATTACATTCTTACTAAAAATTCACTAGAATTAATAATCTTGATAGCACTTGGGCTTGAGTTTCATTACAGAACTTACTCCTGGGACAGTTCAGGTGCAACTTTGGAAAGAGCGATCCCACAGACACAACACAACGCTACAGGAGTTGCAAGACTGCTCTATGAAGTGGCCATTTATTGTGCTGTTCAGTTCCCACCCTTGCAACCAAAAGGCTGCTGCCAGGGTGTGCAGCTGCTGCCAGGGCCTGCCACATGGTCAGCACAGCAGCCCTAGTTCATGGGCTCTGAGACTCTGTGCAGCCTCTGTCCAAAATCTGTCCTGCCCAGCAGGAAGTCTGACATTGTCTTTTGTACAGATGGACAAGAACCTTCAGTCTGAGGTTTTCACATTTCCCAGACGTACACCACCTGACACTGTTCATCTGTTTATTTTGAAGGTGAAGGGCCAATTTCTGCCTTCTTGTAGGAGATTCTGAAGTTGAGGGTTGAGCAGGGACTTCCAAGGGAGGTCTCGTGGAAGACTGAAGAGGAGAAGGAGTTGCCCCAGGAAAGCCACCTTTTCCCCCTTTCTCTTCTGCCCAGCCCCAGGAAACAGACAGGGAACATCACTCTGGCTGGGAAACAACACCAGGGAATTCATAGAATTACAGAATGTTTTTGGTTGGAAGGGACCTTTAAAGGTCCCAAATTCAGCCAGATAACTACCATCAAGTCCACAAAGTGCACCAGAATGCATCCAGCCACTGAGGCCTTTGAGCAGATGCTGTGCCTCTGGTGAAACCTGCCTTCAGAAGAGTTGGAAGCAGAAGGCAAGAGTCTGCCTGCAGTGCCTACTCACTATTGCTGAGGCCAGTCTGATGTGAAATATCTGAATGAGCCTCTTTTGGGAAATGAACCAAAGCCAAGTGGTTTCAGCAGTGCTTAAGCAATGCTTCAGGGCTGCGGCAAGATCAGGGTCTTGCACGTTTGGTCCAGGAAGCCATGGGCAAGGCAGCCTTTCACTGTAAGATGAGTTACAGTGATCTGCTGTATAACCACAGGTTCCCCTCCAGTGCACTCTGCTCTTCTTCACTAGGTCCAGAGAAAGATACAAATGTGAGTGCAAATTGTTCTACCTGAGAAAGAAAGACACTCTGGACCTTCTGCATGAGGTGAGCGGTTGTTGCAAGGACCTCAGGATGTTGCTGCCAACGGGGTCGCACATTCAGGGACCAGTGTGTGCTTGGTCATCATCATCAGGCCAGCAGAGGAGAAGGTAATCCATGCAGTGACTGCAAAAGGCAATCCAGAGCGAGTGTGCAACTTCCATTTACTGAAGAAAATGTTTGTTTTCCCAAACAGGAGTATGAAGTTAATCCTCATCAGGACAAATCTAAGTCCTGTGCTCCTCACGGTGGGATTTCTCCTACTTCATTAAACTCTGACATCTCAGAGGGCAAATCCGCACTGCCACATGTCACTTGTGCCTGAAAAAAATGTGTCAATGCTTAATGCAACCTTGTTTTTCATCTCATTTTGCAAGTGTAATTGTGTAGTAAATCGAACTGTGGGCTTTTATTTACTTGTTAGTGTTGTGTGTCAGGACGTATGTTTAAACAAGCATATTATCCAGATCTGGAATAAAGTCTGCCTCTGCCAGCTGCAGACATGGTGCAGGTCTTCCCCTTCACCGGGAGGGTTCGCAGGAGGAGCCGTCAGGAGCAGTGACTTCAGCTGGGCTGTGGCGGCTGGTGATACCCTCACTCACAAACCCTGGAGTGTGTTACTCCTGGCTGCTTATTTTACCACCGAGATTTTTGTTTCATCTAACATTGCTTTTCCCATGAGTCTTTCTGTCCAGCCTGATGAAATCTGTAATGCTTGTGGGAGCAGAGTTTCCAGGGGCAGTCTTAGATGTGCCTCCCTGCTGCGAGGTGAGGGGATGCGGGCACAGGACGCCGGGGAAGCGCTGGAGCCACAGCCACCAGGGAGGGAATCAGGTGCTCCTCAGACGTGGCTCCACAGAGCAGATGTCTGATCCTGGCTGACTCAGTGCTGACCTGAAAGGCCGCCTTCTATCTCTGGGGCATCTTTATGGACATTTTGGTATTTAAAAATGTGGGCAGAATCCACCTGATCAGGAGGTGTGACCCAGGCAACACAGACCACACAGCTCCCCTAAATGGTTTCCTAACAGCTCCCGCAGCAAGTGATGAAAACACATTTGGGGCAAAAGGTAACAGAAAACAAAATCAATCCTTCTTTACCATTTCCCAGCACTGCCCAGTAAATCACCATGGTGGTGAGTTGCCCTCATGGCTCTAAAGTGTATGTCTTATTCCCAGTCTGGTTTATCTGGTGTCTGCTCCAGATGCTGGGTTGTGCTCTGCAACCCTTCTTCATGGAAAGGGCTGCCCAGGGCAGTGGTGGAGTCCCCACCCCTGGAGGGGTTTCCAAGCCGTGGAGAAGCGGGGTGAGGGACACGGGGCAGTGGGGACCTGGCAGTGCTGGGGGATGCCTGGACTGGATGATCTTAAAGGCCTTTTCCAACCAAAATGGTTCTGTGATTCTATGCTTCTAATTTTGGCTGTGGCATCAAATGGTTCCCTCTGCCAAATCTACACTTACAGATAGTGCTCATAACCCCCTTGATAGCTGAAATAGCCCTCACAGCCCATGACGTTTCCAGTCCTTTCCCCTTGTGTGGATCCTCTTTGCGCTGCTTCCTGTGGTCCCTGTCTGGGCTGAGTGGGAAGGGCTGGATGGGACCCATTAAGGTAGCACAGAGCCAGCCCAGCACCTCCATGGCTGCTGGATGCCCACACCACCACCTCCTGGGATGGTACAAGACATGTCAGCATGGCATCACCTCAGCATGGCATCACCACAAGAGCCCCCTCCACCTGACTGTCCCCTCTTCCCCCCACCTCTGTCATAGAATCATAGAATGTGTTGGATTGGAAGGGACCTCCAAAGGTC
>NW_008604497.1:0-2972 GCF_000691845.1 Merops nubicus | reverse complement strand
AGGATTCTATGATTCTATGATTCTGTAGCCATTGCTGCCACGTCTGCCCTTGACCTGTACATTGCCTACCAGCTCCTTGCTTCCGAGTAACAAATCCAGCATCCATGTAAAAAAAAATGTTCTTGTTACCCCACAAAAATTGGTTGGACTGGTTTTACCCCTCCAAGTGACTCCTCCAGATGTCAGAGCAATTTTACATTCCCATAGAAGCCTGGGCATACAATCATGAGTTTTCTTTAAGGTTTCATCTGCTTCCTTCCCCTGCCGTGGCCACGTGTAGCAGGTGACCCCGCAGTACTCCCCATGCTGGTGTCCCCACCGAGCCCCACCCTTCCGACCCCAGCTGGCTTGCTGCTCACCCCAAAACGAGGAACACTCCAGGCAAAGACAGACTTGGGTAGAAAGCAACTTCTACTCACTTCCCTGCCTGCTTTTCCAAAAGAGCTTGTCTCCTTCCATCACAGCACTCGTCATGAGCTATGCCACCCTGGCCCTGGGCTCCCACAGAGGTCACAGCCCTGCAACTGTGCTGACGCGTTCAGTTCCCCCCGTTTCTGCCCCGGGCTCTGTGTTCACAGCGTGTCACACCCTTCTCAGGGCAAGCCAGGGAGCCCCCTGCAGCCTGCTGTCCCCCGCCAATCTGCCCATCCTCAGCCTGCCTCCACTCTTCTCTCGGGGGCTGCCTCTGTTGCCACAGGCTCCCCAGTTGTGGAACTTGCTTTACTTTCACCTGGAGCTTAAACCACCAATTATCTATAAAATGAACTATTCCCTGTTGCCACGGTAGGCTGTGGAAATAACAAGCAAGAGAGCACTCTGCATTCCTTACAAAAACCACAAAATTCAAAGCATTATTTTGCTTAAAACCTCAGCTATGATAAGCCAACATTATTATTGGAAAAAAAAACCCTCTGGTTTGGCTGTATGTCTTTGATTATTACAGCAAGATTGTTCTCCTGCTCTATTTTTAAATAGCAGTCAACATTTGCATTCCTCTTTGAGGTGCAGCAGTGTTAAACCACTGCACATCTGCTGTGAACCAGGCAAGCTGCACTCTAAATTCAAACGTAACAAATTTATTCACTGAACTGTAATTTAAAGCAGTTCTGCATTCTGCTGCAACTTACCCAGTAAGAGTCAGAAATCTGATATAAAACTAAATCATTGAAACAGAAAAGAAATTAAATATCTTGCATTCTTTGTTGGTTTGTTTTTTTTTTTGTTTTTTTTTTTTTTCCCCTTTTTGTCACACCCTTGAGCAGGGCTGCCCAGCATCGTAGCCTCTGTTCTCTCCCCAGGCTGCTATGTGAGTGAACAGAGGGAGAGCAGTATCACTGGAGACAGGACAGGGGAAGGACAGTAAATCATTCTGCTTCACTAACTGCTTGCAGTGCAAAGCAGGACGCAGTTTTTTTAAAAGCTGAAATGGTGGGTAAAGGCAAACACTTCATGTCTTCTTAACATACAAGAGCAGCTGAATGAAAACAAGCTCATGGACCTGCTTAATAGCTGGAAGTCAGTTCAGCTTCCTGATTATTCTAGTAAGATACACAGCAGCATATATTGCTATTTGTACAGCATCTTGCAGGATCAGCACCCACACAGTAATGCAGATACACAACTTCTACCTTAAATATTTATTACTCACGGATGATCTGAAATGACAAACACATCTACATCTCACACCTGATTTTAAATGAGGTAACTTCATCTTGTGCGATGGGTTACTCAGCTCTTTTTCACATACACAATACTCCCAAAAAGCCGAGAACTCATGTGATCAAGAAAATCTTGGAACAGTTATTATAACATAACTTATAAATTTTCTCTTCTTCTTTTGCAGTTGTCTTTGAAAAGCTTGATCAATTTGAATTATATTAACAGGAACAGTTTAAAAATTAAAATTCTGTATTTGGGGAAGCATTTATTTCATTCAGAGTTTTGAGATTTTATATACTCCTACATACTTTTTTTTTTTTTCTCTCTTAAAGACAGCATTACACAGAAGGCAACATGATTTACAAAGTAAGCATTAGTAGTATAATTTCAAAGTATCACTAAAGGTATGTCTGTCAAAAGCCTGTGCATCAAATCATACTATCAGAACAACAGAAAACGATCTGGGAGGAATGCACAAGACCTGAAACTAAACCATATTAAGAACTGTAAGTCATACAGAAATCCATCTTCCATTAGCATGAAAAAGAAAACAGGTTAATGGGTTGGACTTGATGATCTTATAGGTCTTTTCCAATCAAAACAATTCTATGTTTCTATGTTATGCCTGCAAGTAACCCCTCATGTTAAAGCATTTATGCTGTAGGTAAAAATCTGGTTACAGCATCTCTTTGACACTCTGAGTAGTCCTAGCCATATGTAGGCATGAAGGAGCCAAGCATTTTAATGCCAAGATCACACACAAGATTCTGTATGTGTGCGATCAATGCACATGCATACTTCTTGGAGAACTGCTCTTATTCTCTCCAGACAAGCTAACAAGTACAAAAGCTTTAAAAACTGTGCTTTGTTATTTGTGTGTGTAACTGGGTATGGTGGATAGGTGTATGTTCCAGGAAAGTTGTTCCACCTTTGTTACAGTGACAAATTAATTTTTCTGAACTTTCTGTAACACCAGAAGAGCCACTGTCAAAACGACACTATCTCTACGGCAGGAATTAACACCACGGCGATCCAGGCAGTATGATCCAAAAAACGCAGGAGCTGTAGCACTGAAAACTCCTCCCTGGAGGGAGAAAACCGATATCCAGCCAGGAGCTGACCTACACACCTCCGAGGTGAACAGAAGCCGTGACTAAAACCCGTTACACGAACACAGCGTCAGATGGTTCCTGTTTTGTGGGCTTTGTTTAAGGTAGCAGAGTCATGTCGGGGCCAACATCTCTCAGCCCTGACGGCAAGGAGCGCTAACTGCGGGAAGGCCTCAAGCGGCGGCAGAGACGCGCCGGGCCCCC
>NW_008604496.1:0-10983 GCF_000691845.1 Merops nubicus | reverse complement strand
TTCCTCTTCTGACCGACTCTTACATATGTTAGCACTGCAAAATTCAAAAAGGTATCTTAAAAAATTACTAAAGTGACTCTAATATGAACAAAACACTTGAAAATCTGTATATTTTTTACTTTCTGGAAATACTTCTTACTTCATTTATTGCTTTATACCAGTAATAAAGGCATGTATTTGTAATATTGAATAAGAAATAAATGAAATTTAATTCTTTGTAAGTAAAATACAGAAGGTCTGACTTCCAGCTTCCCTTTTTCAAGGAAATATGGATTACAACACCTCTTGATTTTAATTACAGAATAACATTTAGAATAACAGTTTCCTGTTAATAGCAAACATAAAGATGAAGAAAATCAAAGTTTATCTTTCTTCCTTTTCAGGTTTTTCAGGCCAGTACTGTGAAATAGAAATGAATGAGTGTGATTCAGCTCCCTGCTTGAATGGTGCTGTCTGTCAGAGCGATGACAAAGGCTATGATTGTTTTTGCCCTGAAGGTAAGTTGTTCAAAATAATTTATTTTTGCTATCTTGTGACAATTCTTAAAATTGCCTACAGTCTGCAAAACATCTTGATAATCTTCAAAAACAGTGTTAAAATTTCTTTTCTGTGAAAGGTATTAAAGGTATTCATTCTTTTCTAGAGTCTCATTTGCATCTTTGTCCACCAAGGCATCCAGTAAAACAGGCATGTTCATTAAGAGTGGAGACAAATGTACTTGTAAGTGCTACTTTTTCAGACAGAACCTCATGATTTTAGCAAAGTCTGAAGGACTGGAGAAAACACAAATGAGCATTACGTGAAATCCGTGGAAAATAAAATATTTTATCCTGATGTACTAACTTGCAGCTTTATGGCTGAACATAGCAAGCAAATTACAATGGCCGTAATATATCTATATAACGACTGTAATCTATCTTCAGTACAGAAATCTATTAGAGCATTCACAGACAGAAATAATGTGATTTCCAGAACTTTTGGTCTTTTTTCTTTTAAATGCATATTGCTCCGTGTTATCAGAAGTGTATAAACAAATGAGTGGTTCAAGAAAAAAAGTAGGTAAAGGAAAAACATTCTAGTTAAAAATAAAATCAAGGTGCTGTTTTATAGCCTGGTACTTTGATTCTACAGTTCAAACTTTCTTATACTTGTTTGATTTTAATCTTCAGATATTACTATTTTATAAGTAGGGACTGATGGCAAGTTAATTTCATTGTTTACAATATTTCAGGTATCTATATATAAATGCAAGCATTCTAGTGGTGGTGATAAGTCATCACAAAAGACAAAATTGCTACAAATAATTGTCATAAGTACAGCCTCTATAATTAGTTAGCTTAAATTAAAAGCCAAAATAGGTATTGGAAGGCAGCTGAAAATTAAGATTGGAAAAGATCATTCTGCTGTTTAGTCTGCCTGACCAGCATATAGAAAAATAAATTTTGGTATCCATACTGATAATTTTGTGGCTTACTTGTTACCTATGAGACATGGGTCTTATTAAACTCTAAATGCAAATGAGAACTGTTACTGTATACATTATTAATGAACTAAGGGTAATTCTAAAGTTTTATGGCTTAGGGATCAGTGGAAATTGTTTCCGTGGTCAGTTTGCAAAATTATGGGAATATGCCTTGCACTAAGGATGCTGATAGCTTAGCATTAGTCATGGTCTTCCTGCAGTCATGGCCTGTGACAGCACTAATGATAGTCATTTTGTAGCATGACTCTGAATTAGAATACGTTAACAACAGCATAAAATGTCAGATATTGAAGTAGAGATTCTCCAGCAATTTCAAGTACAAAAAAGCACTCTTGAACTTCTGAGTTTACTTAAAGTCACTATGACACAAGAAACAAATAGAGAAAAAGTACAGGAGTAACTATTTGAGAGCTGATTTTTCAAACTATTATCACATGTTCAAATCCCAGCATCACTTATCTTCATCTAAAATGTTCTCAAAATGGTGAAAGATATATAGGTTCTTAAGTCCCTGCTAAACAAAAAGTTCAAATAGGTTAATGAAAACACTAAATCCTAAATTTGTTCTTTTAATTATTATCTTCTTTTAAAGTATATTTGATGGCCAGATGTATTTTCCTATTAATGACAAAGCAGAAGAAGCTTTCAGAAAGATATTTCAATGAGACTTCAAGATCATTTTCTTACAAGAGTAAATTTAAAATAGTTTAATTTTTTTTTTAGAAAAAGGGACCCAAATATATGCTTCAGAAAAGAAGGCACAGCTATAGCTGAATAATACATAACTCTTTGTTTTTTTCCAACAAAGGTTTTGAAGGTCTGAACTGTGAAATCAACTTTAATGAGTGCACTTACGGCTTCTGTAAAAGCAATTCAACTTGTTTAGACCTGGTTGCAGACTACACTTGTGTTTGTCCTCCAGGCTTCACTGGTAAGATTTATTTTAACTGTAGAAAAGATATTAAATAGTTAAACTTATTTCCCTTTCTGAAATTAAAACAAACACTTTTTAATTGCATTTTGTTCGATGTTTTAGCATTAATAAAAATAAATTCAACTCTGTGTTCTGAGCTATTGATAATCTGCTTTAATATCCTTCCTAATATGATAAAAATTGGAAGCAATGTTTAGGCTGTTTGATTAATTGGTGGAAAGTAAAATTGCATTTTGCCTGGGAAAAGAAGTGTTCCAAAACACTTCGTCTATGAAAAATAGGTGAGCAATGATAGCTATAGCTAGTGCTGTTTGTCTTCAGAAGATCTATCACAGCCATACGTGATTGAGATAGAAATGAGAATACAATTTTAGCAAGAGGACACTTTGTTCTCTTCAAGAAAGAGGACATCAGGTCCTTATGATAAATAGCTTGTAAATGGCACAATTATTTGTGTGTCTAACAGGTTTAAGAAAATAGCTCTTCCATCAGAAGCAGTCTTCATGGCCCTACTTTCTGCCAGAAGCCACTAACAGGATCATGGGGAAATCAATAAAACTGTCTCAAAAAATATGCCATCTCAACAGCTAATACGCTGTGATGTCAGGGACTGGAACACACTGACTTTCAGCTACTGATTTCAGAGAAGCAAATGGAGCAGCATTACACATAAGTGGTAACACCAAGACAACCAGTAGCAGTCTCAGAAATCATACCCAGTTAGGGGGTGCTGTAATATAAAGCTAAATAGATATATACAGGGAGTATATATCATCAGTACTCTGATGACTAATGGAGAGGAAAGAAAAAAATGAAAGAGATACATTATGGGGAAATGAAAGGTTAAAGAAGCAAGTAGAGCAGTGAAGGATGAGTAGGCAAAATTGTTAGAAGTAGGTAGAGCATTTCAGGTTGATAGTAACACTGGTGACATCCAGTTTAGGAGCCCTTCATCCAGATCTTGTCAATGGTTAAAAATAAGCAGATGGAACATAAGGAATGTAAGAAGATACACTGAGATATAGAATCTGTGAAAGTGATAATAGTTGCAGTTTGCACAGATGTCTGTGGTTTTGTGTGATTCATGCCAACATATTCTAATATCACTCAGCAATACAAAACTGAGATGTGTTCTGTTTCCTACAAGAGCATATTATCTGCTCATTCTTTGATAACTGGCTTTGTTGTCATGAATTTGTATAGTATGTACTTATTTTGTGTCAATCATAAAACCAATGGAGGTGATTACAAAGTAATTGCTCATATAAATAGAAGCATTTTTAATCAAATCATTTTAAAAGATGGAGCTTTTAAAATTTACTGATGTACTGCAATTATCAAAATGGAAAACGTATAACTTTTCTGTAGTAGATTGTAAACAGTCTGTCTGAACTAGGGAATACAGGAAAAGCTGTTCCTTTGAAAATTCAGCTACACCACTTTGGGATATGATGAAATACACATTCTAGAACCAGAACTAAACTAATGTGTGGGTGTCACCAAGGCAGCTCAGAACAGGGTTTTGTTCTCCTTAGATCCAGGAACACTTTATACTAGATTCATACTGATGCAGTTTTCCAATAACATGTCGGTTCATCCCCAGACAAAAAAAGAATCAAGATCTGTTAAAATTAAAACAGTTAGCAGTTAGTTATGGGAAGATTTTAATGGATACCTTGATGTCTGTGTTGAAGTCATAGAAGTTCATATGACTTCATAATAAGCCATTATTAAAAGGCTCTATTTTTTCTTGTGTTTCCTGTGTGAGAAGGTTTTCATCATGGATGTGCTATTGATCTCACTTTCTATTGGCTTTTTTTTTTTTTTTTTGTGAGACAGGACAGCTCTCACCACAAAGCAAATTAACCAATCTGATGACTGGAATTGGAAGTAGGGATAAGGATCCTCCTGATAACACCAAGCATTTTCATCTGTGCCTGTAATATTTATAAAAATGCACAGTCAGCCATTGTGGATGTCATTAGGTCTGCTCTCAGGTCTTCCAACAGCTGCTTCAGCCTCCCTAGGAAGAATTTTTGATGCAGAATACTGAATATTTTACATTCTACCTTCTAAGAAAAGCAAACAGTGGTAAAAGAATGTCCCATGTCCTCCTGAGTTCTAGGACTAACATAAACTCTTCAGGAATATATTGCGATAATAACAGTGATAGACTCAAAAACTTTTTAAGGGCAAAAGGAAACATAGTATATACAAAGAGGACTTTTTTTTTATTTATCCAGCTAACATTTAAGCAAGGTAGAAATATTACATAATGAATGTAGAAAAGCATCATTAACAGCACAGTCAAAATTGTTATACTTGAAAACTTATTAATATTACCCATTTTCTTTGGTGTTACGCTCACTTTCCAGGTTCCCTCTGCGTCCTACAGGTGACAGTTTTGTTCTTCTCAAGAAGGAGTGTGGGAGCTTAAGCTTTAGTCTTTACCATCTTGAGCTCTTTCCCAAAAGAAAGATGATGTTCCTGGCAGGAGTTTCTCTCTCCTTAGTCAGGGGTCCAGTTGAGATTTTCTTTATACATTTTTCTCATCCAGTCTGTATCCTTCTCCTGCATTGCCAGCAGCAGTTTGCCAGTGACCCCTAGTCTCTCCAAGCCTCTCCATACAGAAGGCTGCACTTCATCAGGCAAATACAGGTGGGGATGTCAACCCTCCCCAGCAGGGCCACCCCCAGAGCTGAAGCTGGAGCTGGGGAGGCTGCAGTCAGTGGCCCCTGTGCAGGGGTTAAACCAGTGAGACCCAGCTCAGACTATGGCAAGGCCGAGCCTCTGCACTGCTGGGTCAGCGCACAGCTAGGGCATTCCTCTTCCTAAGGTTAGGAATCTTATTTAGTGGGCTACAACATTTAGCTCTGGCTACACAGTGGCACAAGTCAGAAAGTTCATCAACAGAGCTACTAACTCCCTGTCAATTACATCTTGTATCTTTCTGATGAGACATGATCAAGTGAAAGAAATCTGAAATAATCTAGTAAATGTATAGGGATTTTTTTTCTTTTACATTCTTTTTTCATACCCATTTTTTTTTTTAATACTTTTTTTTTTCCCCTAGCATGTTAAAAGACTTTTCTGAAAAATGTTTAGCTTTAGCATCAGAGCTGGCCAGGTACAAAATCTGTAAAAAGGTCTCATTGTTTGCTTGTCTTGCTGTTTACAAGTTTGGTGCCCAGCAGCATCACTCTGCTTTGGTGTCACATGTCCCATGCATGAATGCCCTGGTGGAAGGGCCGTGTTGGACAGGAGGGAGACAGCTGCCTGTTTGAATGGCCTTGGCAGTGGTGCTCCACCAGCAGTGGACCTTGCTCCTTCCCTGGGAGCAGAGCTGGGAAGAGGCAATGCTGTGCAAGCAGCAGTGAGCAGGCCTGGATGGAGAGAGCAGCTCTCTCCTGATAAGGAAAGCCAACAGGACAGAAACATCCAAAACACCTGGGAGAGTTATCAGAGGAGCAGAGAGACTTCTTGCAGCTTCTGCTCCCAAGTGCAGTTTTCATTGTTAAGAGCGTGAGCACCAGAGTGCCAGCAGCTTCACAACCCTCTGCACAGAGTTTATGAGCAGGACAGGCAGAGAGAGAGAAGCAGCTCCTGAGAACGACAAAGACAAGACTTTCTCTCCCTTTCTCTTAAATCAAAGCTTGCTCTCAAATGCCCTCTTGTGGGAGTCAGCATACACGGGATCACTGTAATTATCCCACAGTAAAGACCTGCTGGACAAACGGACAGGTGGCAGCCCTAACACCTCCTTCCCTCACAACGTTGGTTTTTTTTTTTGTTTGTTTGTTTGTTTGTTTGTTTGTTTGTTTTTAATTTTGTCAGTTAGTAAGATTTCAAGGACATCTGGCTGTTGAGACTGGTAAAGGCAATCCAGGACCCTTAATCTCTCAACCCTCAGAAACTAGAAAAAAACTTGCTCTGCATGACCAGGCTAGTTAATCCCAAACATTATCAGAACCTGAAAATAGATAAAATTGAGACTTTTAATATTGAATTATAGGACACCTGTAGTACCTTAAGTAATAAGACACCTTGTATCAAAGCATCTATCAGGTGGAATTCACTGCTGATACAGAGGAGGAGGCAGTTTTATGTGGTGTTGGATACTGACAATATCAATTCTTTGGGTTGCTTTTCTCTAGGAGTGTAAGTCAATGGAGTCCAATAGTTTTGTAGGTCAGTGTTCTAGGATAAGAAGGTATGTTTTTTTTTTAATCTCGAATAAGTAATGGTGTTATATTTTGTCCATTGTAAAACCTTCACCTATTTTAAAATTTAGATGAGATTATTAAGTAAATGATTTCAAAACTTTGTACATGTGCCAGAGTGTAGAAGTGATCTTTATTCTAGTAAGGTGACACCAATGGACACTGGGTGGAAAAATATGATTCCAAAATTAGTTTTCTTTAACATTTATCAATGAATTTTGTTTTAATTCATATGCACGTGTTTTTAATCTGACTTCCTCACTTATGTCATTGTCCATATGAATGCAATGTGTAACGATCCTTGTTTTAGGTTTTACCTGTGTATCATTCATTCTTATCATTATCATGAGGCAGTAGGAATCAACAGTCAAAATCTACCATCAGTCACCTGTTGGCTTAAATAAGTCTGTAGGTTTTACACACTAGGCTAAATAAATTTGCAAGCCTTTTGATATGCTTTCTGAAGATCGAATCTTTATTATTTCCTCTGGTGTATCTCATACTATGAGCTTTATGAATCCTGTAGTAGCTGCTGTGTCTAAACAAGTAGTCACTGCAACTGAACATTTGAAACATCAAATGTTCAGTTCAAATGTTCAAACTGAACATTTGAAAATCAAAATCATAAAAGGACAGCAGCCCAAAAGCGATGTATTCTTTCCTCTGACATTCCCTAATGCCCAAGTTCATATAAACAGCATGCCTGTGTCTGATCTCTAAGCAAAGTGCTAAGCTTTTCAAAACCAACCCAAAACCTGAAAGCTGAAGACTGCGATGGCAAGAAGGTTGCCCAGGCTCCTGGCCAGCAGAGCTCTGACTCATAGAGAGCCCATGGTAGCATGAGAGAAAGGCTGACTGCCTTTTCCCCTGCTCTGCTGGGACATTGCCAATAGGCTACTGGTTTTCACAAGCACTCCAGTAGCCAGGCTGCCAAGCGTACGTTTCCCACAGCTGGGCATGCAAACTTAACATGCTCCAAAATAAACACTTTCTTATGCATACATGGAAACCTATAAAAATGTATTTCTGTGGTCATTAGAGAATATTTATCATCATGCCATGTGCGAGTGTACCTGCTTTCCTTGGAATGAATACAGTTTTGAGCAAAAAAAGGATCATTAGAGTGCAGAAAAGTCTGAGTTTCATCATGCTGTAAAGCACATTACATAATTTTTTTTATAAACTAATACATAAAAACTATTGAATTGCATGAAAGAAAATAAAATTAATTATAGTTCAGTAGCAGTATTTTTTCAGTCACCTGAAAAATAAACAAACTCTCTGTTGTTTTTTTTTGGGGGGTGAGAAGTCAAATGACACATTTCTCCAGCAGTTTCCATCTGCAAATGCTAAGCATGATTTCTTGAAATTAGAATGTGAATAGTAACAGTTGGAACCATCTGAAAAAAGATATGTTCATTCTTCAATAAAAATTGAATTAGTTTATATGGCATTTACTTTATCATGGCTTTACTGAAGGTGTTAAGAGATTGTTTTTCTATTTCAGTTTATCCCCTTTATTTTAATTATGGGTTTTTTTTCAACATTGATGCCAATTGTCACGCATAATGTAATGTATGTGGAACATACATTGATATATTTTTATGACTAAAAATTAATCTATTTTAGATAAATTGGAATATAATTTAATAGGAATAAGTGTGGTTTTCAATAAAAAATCCCAAGTTGTCAGTGTCTGGGAGGCCCTTATCAAATAAAAAGTGAAAAGCAGTCATGTCTAGGAAAGCTCATAGAGAGATTAAAGCACACACAGAAGACTGGAAAACATGGTTGAAATTGTTAGTCTTCCTGAGTTACTATGGGAAAATAACCAAATTTTTCCTTAACTCCATAATTTCTCTATAAACTATTTCTCTTTTCTCCTTTGTTTTTTTTCCATGTGTTCTCTGTTTGTGTTCTAAACCAGTTAAGGTCATGGACAGCATCATACTATGAACAGTAGTATGACAGCACCAAGAGCAAAATTTTTACTTTTCACATCTATGTACACCTGTAAAATTAATATATGGATATCAAGACAAAATTTCCAGCTGAATCAAGATTTTTATCATAAGTGCCTCGATTACCCTGTTAGGACTGAATTTTCTATTATGACATGAACACTCAGCGAATAAACTCTGACATAAGAAAATCTGATTCCACCTTCTCCAGTGCACATTTTCCATCCCTCTGAGATATTCTATTAATGAAGTTGAGAAACAGACATGGAATCTTATGGAAGAATGGTTCTATCTTTTTCTTTTTCTTTTTCTTTTTTTTTTTTTTTTTTTTTTTTTTTTTTTTTTTTTTTTTTAATAGCAGACTGTTACTCTTCTGAAAAAGTCCACCAAATCACTGATGTTTGAAATAGTCTGTTGTTCAACATTGCCTTCGCAATACCAACTAGCATTGTACCAGAGGTTTTGATACTAAATTATATTTCCCAGTATATAATGGGCTGTGTTTCTTAACAAGTGAAACAACTTACCTTTGGGCATTCTCTTCTTTGACAGAGGCACACTATAGAAGGTATAACACTATCAGTTTTAGTGTGACCACACTAAGTAGTAGCCATATTTTTGCTTCTTCACTCTTTGGCCTTTATGTAGAATTTTTTTTTTTTTTTTACACCCTTCTTTTTCTTAGTTCTACAGTTCTCTATAACTAATGATTTTTTGCTGTATTTGAGGAATTTAACACATTCTACGCATTTGTTCTTTGTCCATTTTGTTATCCCTAAAACTGGTTTTGCCCAGCTCCTGTCTTTGCTTCACTACCAGAAACTGGCCACAGGTGAGCTGTTACTAGCCTTGGAATCTCCAGTACCATCCTACAAACACACCTTCAGCGCCTCTGCTCTCTCCTCTGTACTCTAGGGTTGTAATAAGTTAATTCTGTGCTATTCCTGTCGGTATGTTATTAACAATAAGCAATTTACACAATTACAGCTGACACAATTTACAAAATTAAGGAATTATTACCAATGCACCAAGCAGTGGTAATAATGGGGACATTACCTCACAGCTTGACTCACTTCACTTAAACAGTAGGTTGACCAGAGACTACTGCTTGCCTGGATCTGAGGAGTCTTGAGGCAGAAGGGAAAAAGCATAAAATGCAGTGTGATGCTTTTAAAGCTGTTTGTACAAGTTTTATAAGAACATTTTTTTTCCTTGGCACTTTTGCACTCAGGCAAGAAACAGATTTGCATAGATTGTTTGCTCTGGTAGAGCAGAACAACTCCTGACAGCCAGTTTTGCTAGGAACCTCCAGAAATTTGAAGGGCAGGACATACACATTCCACATGATGACAACAATGCTACAGAGCCCAGCTGCCTCGGGATCACAGATATTTATCTGCTTTGCTGAACTGTCTTGATGGTTTCCCAGGAAAGACTCATAGAAGGCTACAGGATGAGTGAATTTATTCTGGAAGTCTTCTAACAATGCATACATTGCTGGCTGTAGGCTCTACATTAGGTCTGTATACCAGAAGGCAGTTACCCATTAACCACCTTGTACTGAAACTAATTAGTTAGCTTTGATTAAAGCACACAATAAATCCAAAAGCATTCAATCCTGATTTGAATGCATGAAGGGAAGCCAGAATTTCACAAGCATTTTTTTCTAGTAGTAATCACTGTCAGATTTAGAAGTTTATATTAAATATTTTATTTACATTTTTGTCTTCAACTTCAAGCTATTATGTCTCATTACCTTTTCTACACAAAAGGAAAAAGCCTTTTGCTACCCAAGTATTTTCTCTTTGTAAAGACACTTATACACTGTAATCAAGTCACTTCTTGTTTTTGTTTGTTGTAAATGAAACAGATGGAGCTCTTTAAGCCTTTGCTGATAGCATGCTCTCTTCAGTTGTTTAATAAATTGTGTAGGTTTTCCTGCATCCTTCCCGCTTGTTTTTAAATATGGAACACTATAGTCAAATGTTTTATGCTGAGGTATTTTATACATAATATTCCTTCTTGATTTTTTTAAATACATATGGATTTTTTTTTTCTCACAGCACTACAATAATGCTGATATGCTGAGGTCGTCATCATTCCTGTTCAGATGACTTTTGTTGTTTCCTCACAGTTCAGCTACAGTTCAATAGCTATAGCCTACATATCTTCTTTGCATGTAACTGGCAGCTGTGAGTGACCAGAAGTGACCTGCAGAACACTGAAAAATGTATTGTTTAACTAAACAAAAGTTATCAGAATATTTCAGTTATTACACATGCTTGCTTTCCTGTGGAAGACAGATGCAGGAAAGGAAGTGAGAGTGGAAATGCAGAGTCTATTTAGAAGTTTAGTGTTGAAATAATAGAATCATAGAATCATTTA
>NW_008604495.1:0-16392 GCF_000691845.1 Merops nubicus | reverse complement strand
TGGAGTGTTATCACTGCTACAGCCAGACACTTTGTGAAAACACTGCTAACTCAGACAGAACAGTTAATTAGAAGAGCTTTAGCTAAAAATCATTAAACAGAAACAGCTCTATTTCACCACAGACTGGGACAGGTGTTCAGCCACTACTTTGACGGGTGGACTCTGTTAGCCCGCTGTAGACCACGTTTCTCAAAGCAAGTCCCGTGGCCCAACTAGCTGAAGCCTAGTTGTGGCATCAGTCCTGTTACCATTTGTTATTTCACCAAATTTGACTGGCCATTTCAAACCTCTTCCCTTTGAAGAAGAGGAGTGATGAAAAATTTGCATGCACTTCAGAGTCCCTTACTGCCACTCCCAGGGTTTTGTAATCCTTCTTGATACTCCTCAGCCTGCTCTTGGCTGCATCACTAGTGCCCACATGAAACAACAGCAGCTAACAGTCAATGGACTGTATGAGGCTTGGTAGCCTTTTGGTGACATCCCTGACACATGCCCCTGGGAAGCAGCACAACTCTCTAGAGACAGTGTCAGGTTGGCAAATGGGTGCCTCTGTACCTCTCAGAAGAGGTTTACCTACTATCACCCGTCACCTTTTCTTAGTTGCAATGCTTGTTATACAGTGAGCAGAACACACTGACTTGCTCAGCTCCAGCATCTCTCCTAATCCAATGGGTCTTTCCTCTTCAGTCTGCAGAGCAGTGAAATGGTTCTCCAAGGATACCTCAGGCATTAGGTGAAGTCTTTTCCTTCAGTGGGTCCTTGCTATTGCTTCAACTTCTTCTTCATTATTGTCCCTCTCCCTTCTCTGTGTGCTCATGGGGAGCTTTTGGCTGTTTGGCTGTGGGCTGTGGGTCCACTGCAGACTGCACTTTCAACCAGCTAACTACTTCTCAGATTCTCTGATGTTACGGAGCCTTCTCGCCACCTTCTGCAATGCTGTCACCTGCTTCAGGAGGTTTTCCTGTTGGGCAGACTTTTTGCAGACAGGTCTGTTCTTTGTCCCTGTCCCAGGAGAAAGATCTAGGCACTTTCTGCAGTGTGGAGTCTGATGGCAACCTCTTCCTTCAGCAGCTTCATCTGAGTGGAGGCTTTGGCCATCTCTGGGGTAGACGACAGACACCCAGACAGAATTTCCATAATAGTAGAAAATCCTCCAGACTAATCCCTATTCAAGGGTTCATTTTACAGCCTTTCCACCTAGAAAAGTCTTTTATAGGGAAACAAACAAACAAACAAACAAAAGACAACACAACGTTTTGCATTATATTTTGGGATGCTAAGAGTCATCATAATTCAGATTACTGATATAGATTATACAGAACACAGCTTCTGCAAAAAATTTGAGAAGGTTAAGACCTTGAAATAATTTAGGCCTCAGGACTAGCTAGCAGACTTCAAAAACTGCTAAAAGAAGTGAGGAAAGAAATTGGAAAAGCTTTATCACATGTTGTTCCAATTCACTTAGTTCAGGAGAAATCCCAGAAGGCTGAAGAGTGGCCAACATAATCCAATTATTAAAGAAAGATCCTAGAGCTACATGATGAAAATTACAGACCAGTTAGCTTAACATGAATCACAGAGAATGTCTTTAGAAACTGTTTTAGGGTCTCTAGAGAAATTGCAGAAGCATATTTTAATTAAGGTGAGGGAATTCTCAGGAAATGTGTAACATGCTGAAGAATGCTGTGGTTGCAGCTTGCTGTTTTTCCTGTGCTCCATGTCTTTCTACTTTTCTTCCAGTTTATTTACTGACACTTTTGTATTGCCTGTCACCATGGTACATGACCTGATGTCTTGTTATGCTGTGCTTTCCCTGTAATCAGTTGAACTGTTTCCCTTAAAAAAAAAAAATAAATGTAGTGTCATGGTAGTAGGTATGGCTGTTAAATTTATCTGCTGTTCTAACATCAATTATTTCTGCTTTTAAAGCAGATCATTTGGTATAAAGCCACCAGGTCATCTTTTCCATCTTTTTTTCTTGACCTTATTGAATCCTCTCAGTGCTGTGTTTTCAAATGGTAGGTGGTTCTGATGTGGCTGATACAGGTTCAAATAGTCTTGTTGTGAAGTCAGTGATGCTAAGAAAAATAAAAAAGTGCGGGAGGGGTAGGAAGAAAAGAAAAGCCACAAAAAGAACTATAAGGTAAAGATGCAAAAACACAGAGACAGTTTCATCCCACATCTGTTGGACAGTAGGTGTATGTCTAGGTAGAACTTCCGTTTGGAGGTGTCATTTGTTTTGATGCAAGTTTGTCCCCTGTAACTCTTGAACGACTACAACAATTATATACATCCTTTGTTTTGAATAATTTAAGGATCTTTGACACTACTGATACTGGTTGCTGATTTCATGAACCTTATTTTGCTTATAGGAAACAGACAGAAAGTACATGAACAATAGTGTTAAACTTTTTAGAACTGGCAAAAAATACAGATGACTCCATGACCAAAAGCTATTTCTTTTTCAGAACACTTAATGTCAAATTTCATATTAAAACAAATTTGTAATTTGTCCTTTGATGCATGAGAGAATTAAATAATTTGCAGGGATAATTTGTTGGGTTTTTTTGGAAGGATGGTAGGAGGAAATAAGAAAAGCTGAATACTATGCTGGGATCTGTGCACATTCTGCTTTTGGAAAACAAACAAACAAAAACTCCAAACATCTTTTACAATAATAATTTTTATTATTGGCAGTTCTTAGGATCCTTGTACTTCATGAGATAGCTTCATAGTCTCCTTTTCACTCCTAGTCAGAAGATGTGAAGAATACACGTTAACAGTTTCTTGTGACAAATGCAAATTTGAAAGTTATTATCAATCTGATATTAGGATATTGCAATTTCTGTAGGGGAACTGAGCAAAAGTGGAGGTACCTGGTAAGGCCAGGTACCAGTAGGAAAGAAGAAGAGCAGTGAAGAAGGAGTCCTTTATTCTGGTTCATCCAGTGTTTCTCCCTGTGAGGCCATACCTTGTGTGATTACTTTCTAACCACAGGAAATTCTGAAAATCCTGTTACTACATGGGACACAAAATATTCTATTGAGCACTTTTTTGACATTTGAAATTCACTAAATTTGTATTCTCATTAATGCCCCAGCTAATTTTTAATTAATTTCCCCGAAAACTGACTTAATATCTGTTTTTCTAGCTTCTCAACTGCTAAAGTCAGACCACCACAGTCACATGGCTGACGTGAATGACTAATCTTGCATGTGGCTCCAAAGCAACTTAGTACAAACAGTGAACCCTAAACCAGGGATGATCAGCTGGTACTGAGTTCTAGCTTCTCACCTTTCCTGGTGAAGTTCATTGACTCTTCTCAGACTGGTCATAACATTAGCTTTTGGCCCAGGTTGTTCTTAGGTGAATAATCTGATGTATTGGTGTCTCTACCTCAGATCTTCTGTTGGAGGTCTGTAGCTCAGAACACTCAGGAATAGTATTTGAGAAAAAAAAAAATCTTTATTACACAATCATAGAATCACAAAATGATAGGGATTAGAAGGGATCAGTGGAGACCATGTGGTCCAACCCCATTGTCAAAGCAGGTTTACCTAGGGCAGGTTACAACAGAATGCATGCAGGTGGGGTTGGAAAGTCTCCAGAGGAGATGACTCCACACTATCCCTGGGCAGCCTGTTCCAGTGCTCTGTCACTCTCACAGCAAAGAATTTTTTCCTGATGTTGAGGTGGAACTTCCTGTTTCCCAATTTGTGCACCTTGCCCCTCGTTCTATCACTGGGCAACATTGAAAAGAGACCAGCCCCATCCTCTTGACACCCACACTTCAGGTATTTATAAACATTGGTAAGATTGCCTCTCAGCCTTCTCTTCTCCAGGTTGAACAGACCCAGGTCCCTCAGCCTTTCCTTGTAAGAAAGGTGTAGTCCCTTAATCATCTTCATAACCCTCCGCTGGACTCTCCCCAGTAGGTCACTGTCTCCCTTGACTTGGAGAGCCCAGAACTGGGCACAGTACTCCAGATGTGGTCTCACCAGGGAGGAGTAGAGATAGAGAACCTCCCTCAACCTGTTGGTCTCACTCTTCTGAATGCACCCCAGGATTCCTTTGATCTTCTTGCCCACAAGGGCACATTGCTGGCTCATGTTTAACTTGTTGTCTGTTAATTTGTTGTTCACCAGGACTCCAAGATTGTTCTCTGTGGAGCTGCTTTCCAGTACATCAACCCCTAAGCTGTATTAGTGCACGAGGTTATTCCTCCCCAGGTGCAAGACTCTACACTTGTCCTTGTTGAATTGCATTAGGTTCCTTTCCACCCAACTCTTCAGCCTGTCCAGGTCTCGCTCTATGGCAGCACAGCCTTCTGGGGGGCAACCACACCCCCCGGCCCTGTATCATCAGCAAACTTGCTGAGGGTACACTCTGTCCATTCTTCCAGGTCATTGATGACTATGTTGAACAAGAATGGACTCAGTACTGACCCTTAGGGAACACCACTAGCTACAGGCCTGAAACTCTCTACAAGTACTCTGTACAAGACTGCACCACTGATCACAACCCTCTGAGTTCTTTCATTCAACAAGTTCTCAATCCACCTCACTGTCCACTCATCTAACCCACACTTCCTAAACCTCCTTGAATATACTGTGGGAGACAGTGTAAAAAGCATTTCTGAGATTGAGGTAGACAATATCCATAGTTCTCCCCTCATCTTCTCAGCTAGTCACACCTTCATAGAATGCTATCACATTGGTCAAGCATGATTTCCCCTTGGTGAACCCATGAGGACCAGTTCTGATAGCCTTCTTTCCCTGGACATGCTTAGAGATATCCTCCAGAATGAGCTGTTCCATAAGCTTTCTAGGGACGGAGGTAAGGTTGATGTGCTTATAATTTCCTGGGTCCTGACCATTTTGAAGACTGGAGTGACACTGGCTTCCTTCCAGCCCTCAGGCACCTCTCCTGCTCTTCAGGACCTTTTAAAGATGTTGGAGTGTGGCTTAGCAATAATATCTGCCTGCTTCCTCAGCACTTATGGATGCATCACATTGAGGCCCACAGATTTTGGAGCATCTAGCTTGCCTAAATTATCTCTAACCCAATCCTGCTTGACCAAGGGATAGTATTCCTCCCTGCAGACTCTCTCTCTTACTTCCAGGATATGGAACTCCTGAGAGATGGCCTTAGCAGTAAAAATGGAAGCAAAGAAGGCATTCAGTAACTTCATCTTCTCTATATCCTACATTTTCAGGGCATCCACCTCCTTCAGCAGTGGGCATATATTTTCCCTTGTTTCCTTTTCCTACTAATGTACTGGAAGAAACCCTTCCTGTTGTCCTTGACAGCCCTTGGCAGCTTTATTTCCAAGTGGGCCTTAGTCTTCCTTGTTGCATGCCTACATACTCTGGCAATGTTCCTATATTGCTCTCAAGTGCCCCGCCTTTTCCACACTATAAACGTCTTTTATTTGAGTTTTTCCAAAAGCTCCTTGTTGATGCATACAGGTCTCCTGCCTCCTTTGCTTGATTTCTTACTCATTAGGATGCGCCAGTCTTAAGCTTGGAGGAATTGGTACTTGAATATTAACCAACTCTCTTGAGCCTCCTACCTTCTAAGGCCCTAATCCACGGAATTTCTCCAAGTAGATCTTTGAAGAAGTCGAAGTTAGATCTCCTGAGGTCCAGGGTTTCAATCTTATTTATTGCCCTCCTTCCATGGAGGATCCTGAACTCCACTGTCTCATGGTCCCTGCAGCCATGTTTTTGCTCAACCTTCACATCCCAAACCCTTCAAATATTCTGAATCAAAAAAAAAAAATATTCACTGATTGTGCTTAGGATTGTTGCTACTGACATTGCCACACATAAATGTGAGTTGCAAACTGAGATAAAACCAGATAACTTGCAGTATATTGCTTTCAGAGAGCACATGAATTTAGTCATTGCAAACAAGTCAGAAGAGAAATAACAGTGTATGCCCATGTTTCATTAATCCTCTACTAGCTGCAAGGCATACATGTGAAATTTATTCCACGAGGGAAACCCTTACAAAACCTGAAAGCCTGCCTGGAGAGCCAGGTACTGTAGCAGGAGGAAGGTGCAACCCTTTTTGCACTGCTGGGGATGTTAGTTACATCAGTGTGCACATGGTATGGTTTCAGAAAAATGTACTCCTAAGTCACTCTTTATTTGGAGTATCACATCTTTTGTTTAGAAGCTGTGTTTTCCGATTTTAATGATAATGAAACATTCCTCATTTGAAGCAACCTACTGTTGACAAATTAAAGAGGCTCTAATGGTAACCAGACTTTTAAACAGTTAGGCCATGTCTACACTGGTCTCCAAACGGGTTCTTTATGATGTGTTAATTAGTGAACATTAATTACTGTACATATTAAATGCATTTATTTATTGTCAGCTAGGTCTCAAAGCAAGATGCATAGTGCAAAAAACAGTGCAACAAACCATAAAATTCTATTACTCACATAATATCCATGCTACAGACAAAAGAAAACTTCTTTCTCTAGTGCTCTTAACCTATCACCTTTCATAATGAACAGTATAGTCACAATGTGGAAAAAGCTGCCCATGTACAAGTAATTTGAATGGTCATTTATTTGAATGTAAGCATCTTTTGAAGCTACTTTACAATACGAAGGTATTAAAAATGTCCCTGAATTATACATATGAAAAAGACATATAATAACATATTGTTAAAAATTTTCTTTCACTTCCACAGCACCATGAATGTTTAGCATGTTTTAATTTATGTCTTCCTCTTTTAAAACACTTTTTCTAATGACTTGGAGCTAACCATAAAAAGGCAATGAGTTGACATCGATATTCTGTAGGAAAAAGTCATAATTCCAGAATGATAAGCTTCTCCCTACAAATGTAGTATAGGAAAAAAAATAAAAAAGCACTACATATAAAATTAAAGGTGTTAGACTTTTTATTCTTTTGTCAAATTCTACCATAAATGCACACTCATTCTTCATTCTGTATGGCTTTAGCAAAGTTTTAATAGCAGAATTATGTTATGTTGTATTAAAAAATGAAAGCTTGGTCTCTATAGGAAGTTAAACAGATTTTTAATAAATTGGAAGACTAATTTGGTGTATAATATTTAAAGCGTTTGTGAATTTACAAATATTTCAGGCAAAATAAATTGTGAATGAACAATATCAGAGGTGGTGGGTTCTTTTTTTCCTTTCCTTTCCTTTCCTTTCCTTTCCTTTCCTTTCCTTTCCTTTCCTTTCCTTTCTCTTTTCTTTTCTTTTCTTTTCTTTTCTTTTCTTTTCTTTTCTTTTCTTTTCTTTTCTTTTCTTTTCTTTTCTTTTCTTTTCTTTTCTTTTCTTTTCTTTTCTTTTCTTTTCTTTTCTTTTCTTTTCTTTTCTTTTCTTTTCTTTTCTTTTCTTTTCTTTTCTTTTCTTTTCTTTTCTTTTCTTTTCTTTTCTTTTCTTTTCTTTTCTTTTCTTTTCTTTTCTTTTCTTTTCTTTTCTTTTCTTTTCTTTTCTTTTCTTTTCTTTTCTTTTCTTTTCTTTTCTTTTCTTTTCTTTTCTTTTCTTTTCTTTTCTTTTCTTTTCTTTTCTTTTCTTCTTTCCTTTCCTTTCCTTTTCTCTTTTCTTTTCTTTTCTTTTCTTTTCTTTTCTTTTCTTTTCTTTTCTTTTCTTTTCTTTTCTTTTCTTTTCTTTTCTTTTCTTTTCTTTTCTTTTCTCTTTTCTTTTCTTTTCTTTTCTTTTCTTTTCTTTTCTTTTCTTTTCTTTTCTTTTCTTTTCTTTTCTTTTCTTTTCTTTCTTATTAAATATTTCAAAAACTCAGTTAAAAAAGGAGACTTTCCAAAAGTGCTCTCTAGACTTGAGCATCAGAAGAAAGGCTTATTAATTAACGCTTACTCAAATATGTTGATAAATTGCCATATTTTTGGCAAAAGAGTATTTAATTTTCTTTTGCTTTCTTGGTTTTGGACTTAGGAAAAAAGTGAATAAGCATTTAAAAAAATAATTATAGTCTGTCTTGATGGATAATACACATAAATTATCTGTCACTTAGAAGTTCAAACATAATTGTTCTATATCTATATCTTCTCTCTCTAGCATCAATCATTGTATTACCTGATTTTAAAGCTCTTTTATGTGGTCCTTAGGAAATGAGAAAAAAATTAGTGTTCATGGAGGTTTAGAGACTGGCCCAAGGCTATGCAGCTTCTCAGCAGCAGTACAACTGAGATGATTAGCCACTTAGTCCAACTCCTTCTTCTTTTAGACACAACTGTACCTAAATGTGTGCAAAAGGGAAATGTGTTTAACTGCAAGGGTGTCTTCAAATTTACTTTATCTATAATACAATATCTGTAAAAAGATAAAGAGAACACCTGTCACAAAGAAGATATATAATACTGTGACACAAGTGAAATGCTCTGGCTTTTTCTCTTCGCTTTACAGATAAATGGACTCAGATGGAAGAAAATAAGTAGTCAGAATAGTTTCAACTAATTCAACATCATATTCTTTGAATAACCATCAAGTAGTATCCTGTTTGGATAACATCAAGGGAAGAAAAGAATGAACAGAATAGAGACTGTTCATCTTTAAGTCACAAAGGAATAAGGTACTTTTGGAGGCAATCAGTTGGCACCCAGAATGAAAAATGAGAAGATGTATGATATGATATAGGCCAGAGAATTCTCAGAAGTAGGCTTGAAAATATTTAGTTTGCTTTTCCACCAGCCTTCTCTCTGACTTGCCATAAAATTAACAAATTTATCAGTGGAGCTACTTTTCACCAAAAACATTCAACTGCATCAAAACCTATCCTAAATGTAGGATATACTAATTTAAGCAAATTATCATTAAAATCTTTTACAAGTTTAAATTGTAAACTTAATGAAGTGTATATAACCAGAACAGACTATTGCTAGTAAATTGGGAATCCATTAGCTAGGGTAATTTTTTTTGAAGTGTACAATTCAGATTCAGGCCTGCGATTTTCCATGCTCTCATAGGGTACTTCTGTGGTGTGATTTCAGACTAGGACCACTAAACCAGAAGAAATCAGGGAATCAGGGTGGGGTTTTTTTTGTTTTTGTTTTTGTTTTTTTCCCCAAATAACCATTGAGTTTGAGAAATTATGTGGCACCTAAGACACTGGAAGAAGGACTGGCTTATTTTTATCCTAAGATTTTGGAGCTATTTCTACATGAAAGTATTTGAAAAGTTTCAGAAAGTCTTGCAGTAGGGGAATGTGCTTTACAATTCAACTCCAGTAACCCTGAGAGTTCACTGACATTCAGATAAATCAACCTTCTTCTAACAGTTGAAAGGATAAGTGACACTATGTCCTGTATTCCTATAGAGAAATATTTAATTGTACATATAATTTCATTGATACTGATGTGACTATTCTCAGAAATAAACCTCATGGAAACAGAGAGAAGATTTTAATGGCACTACTAGCTATGAATCAATATGCACCCATTCAGAAGAATACATAAACACTTGTTTATATTTCACTTAGTATGTAGACTACAATAGGCTTTAAGCATATGCAGCAGTAGAAAGAGTGAAATATTTCCATGAATCAGGACTCCATGAAGAGCTGTAGATGTCAATATGGAACTTTTTTTTAAAAGTTTCATGTGGAGGCACTGCATACATATAACTCAAAACAAACAGTATTTGTTTTGCAGGTAAGTTTCAAAACCTTTAAAATATGACTTTTTTTTTTTTTTTTTTAAGAGGATAATAATGTTACTATAATTGAAAGTTATAGTGGCTATTTTGGAGCAAAGATGCACCCTTAAGTTCACAGATATTTGGTCTGTCTGTTCTCATCAGAGTGAATGTGTGCATGCCTTGGACTGCTTTCAACGTTGGTGATATAAAATGTGGAGTTCTTTGTATGTGGTACCCAAGTGCTTCAAGGGAAAATCCTCAAGGCTTTTTGAGTTGTGCAGCTGATTTGCTTTTACTACCTTCTGTTGTGCCAATTAAGAGATTCTTCAAGGTGAAGTTGAATGTGCCTTGCAGGATTGAGAGACCCTCACTTGCTCGTAAGGCTGTAAATAGGGAAAGGTTAGGATAACTAAAATGGCTGTTTCACAGCTAACACCAGAGGAGATGGAGTACAGACTAAATGGCCTAACAGTTTACTGATCATAGAATCCTAGACTATCTCAAGCTGGAAGGGAACCATACCAGTTATCGAGTCCAATTCTCTGCTTCTTGCAGGACTAACTAAAAGTAAACCGTATGATTAAGGCCATTGTCCAGATGCTCCTTGAACTCTGACCTGCCTGGTGACATGACCATTTCCTTGGGGAACCTGTTCCAGTGACTGACTGACTTCTCAGTGAGGAACCTTTCCCTAATGTGCAATCTGAACATTCCCTGGCATGGGTTCATTCCATTTCCTTTTGTCCTATTGCCAGTGAACAGAGAGAACAGATCATCACCTTCCCCTCCATTCTACTCATTAAGGAAGCTGTAGACTGCCATGAGGTCATCCTTCAGCCTTCTCTTCTTCAAGCAGAACAAACCAAATTACTTCAGCCACTCTTCAGAAGTCTTACTCTCAAGGCCTTTCAGCAACCTGGTTGCCCTTATCTGGACACATGCAAGTAGTGTGATGTCCTTCTTATAGTGAGGAGCCCGAAACTGTACACAGTACTTGAGGTGGGCTGCACCAGTGCAGTGTAGAGTGGGATACTCACCTTGCTTGCCTGGCTAGCGATGCTGTGCTTGATGTGTCCTGGGACATGCTTTGCCCTTTTGGCTGCCAGGGCATGCTGCTGACTCATACTTGGCTTCCCATCAACCCAGACCCTGAAGATCTCTTTTTGAGGGGCTGCTCTTCTGCCTCTTGTCCCCCTGTTTGTACATATAACCTGGATTGGCCTGTTCCAGGTGGAGAATCCAGGACTCGCCCTTGTTAAATTTTAGACCGTTGGTGAATTCACAGCTCTCTAGTCTATTCAGATCTCTGTAAGGCCTCTTTACCTCTTATGGGAAGACACTGGTAAACTCCTGCTTTAATATCATCAACAACCTTAATACACTTTTGATTCCTGCATCCAGATAATTTCTAAAAACATTAAAGAGCACTGGCCCTAAAATTGAGCCCTGGGGAGCCCTTCTGGTGAGTGGCCACTGACCTGATATAGCCCCATTTTCTATAAATCTTTGAGCACAACTCATCAGCAAACACCTTACGGACTTGTCCAGCTGCATGCTGGACATTTTGTCTAGAAGGATACTGTGACAGACAGTATCAAAAGCTTTACTAAAATCCAAACCCACCAAACCTACTGGTTTCCCTTTGTCTACTAGGTGAGTGACCTTGTCATAAAAGGAAATTAAGTTTGTTAAACAGGACTTTCCCCCTGTGAAGCCATGCTGGCTATAACCAATGACTATGTTGTCTCTCAAGTGTTTTTTTAATAGCTCCCAGAATAACCTTCTCCATCATTTTACTAGGCACTGAAGTGAGTCTGACAGGCCTGTAATAACCAGGGCATTCCTTCTTTCCCTTCTTGGAAACAGGGACAACATTTTCAAGCTTCCAGTCAACTGGGATCTCTCCAGACTGCCAAGACCACTGAAAAATAGTGGAGGGAGGTCCCATAATGAAATTGGTTAGCTCTTTCAGTACAATGGTATGAATCCCACTAGGCCACATAGACTTATGCAGTATATCCAGCTGAAGCAACAACTCTCAAACAAGTTCAGAGTCAGCTGGGAGTTTATCATCCCCCCATTCACAGTCTTTCAACACAGGTCTCCAGCGGTCCCAGGGAATATCATTGGTGTTAAAAACAGAGGTGAAGAAGGCATTAAATGTCTCTGCTATGTCTGTGTCTCCATTTGTGAGGTGGCTGATTTCATCAAGTAATGGTCCAATGTTATCTCTGATCCTCATTTAGCTGTTAACACATTTTAAAAAGGTCTTTTTGTTGTTCTTTCAGTGCTGGCCAGCTTGAACACTTGAAAACTTAGTTTTCTCCCTACAGCTGTGAACAACATCACTGTAGTCCTCCCCTGTCACTTGTCCTTGTTCTCACTGTTGATGCACTTCCCTTTTCCATCTAAATTCTGGAAGATTCCTGCTCAGCCAAGGTAGCCTTCTGCCCATCTCACTTGACTTGTGACAATTTGGAACTGCCTGCTCCTACACTGTTAAGGGATGGCTTTTAAAAAGTCACCAGCATTCATGGACCCAACTACCTTCCAAAGCAGATTTCCAAGGGACCTTATTAACTACCTTCTTCAGCGGCCTGAATTGTTTTCTCCCCAAATCCAGGGTTGAAGTTTTGCTAGCAGCTTTTCTCCTATCACAAATAATTTAAAACTCAACTACTTCACAGTCATTATAACCAAGACAGCCGCCAATCACCACTTCACTTTATGAATCACTCTCTGCTTACAAACCGCAAATCCAAGAGGGCCACCTTTCCTAGATATCATCAGGTAGAGAAACTGATACTACCTGTCTCAGAAAAGATTCTTAAAAGAAGCAGTCTCTAATCCATGTTTTAAAGGGGGAAAACAACTTTAGCTGATAAACTAAATATGGTCATACTAAAGATTAGCCTTTTAAATTGAAGTTTTGCAGCGTATTTTGCTGCTGTATCTAAATGATATCTCATTGTCAAGAATATATGCTAGAAATGTAATTATTCTAAGGAATGGAATTAGCCATTATTACACATACACACACAATGATGCATCTCTTTATTTGGAGGACTGGTTTGTTTTCAGAGGATAACATGTAACCTCCTATAGAGATGAGCAACAATTCCATAGTTATTATATCTTTTGTGACAAATTAATAAGCAACAGAAAAAAAATATACACCCCAACAAAACAGTTGGCAGTTTTTAATTTTCATTAATCTTTAGCGGTCTTAGACATCTTCTTTAACTTCAAATCTGCATCTTCTTTTAAGACTCATATTCTCAGAATTAACAATTTTGTGTTGTACATTAGGATTTCAGTTTAGAACATAAGCATGGTTTTAAAAGAACTAATCTTTCCACTGACTTTGTTTCAGTCTTGGATGAGGTAAATCAATGTACTTTTCTACAAAGCTAAATCAGAAGCATGTCAAATATACCTGAAGTGTTATTGACTGTTCAACTCACAGAGTGAGACTATAGATAATCTGAAAGAATTCCCTGCTAAACACTTATGATGTGGATGTTGGATCCGTGCTCTATATTGCTGCTTTTATAATGCTGCACTACTTGCAGATGTAAATAGCTTTTTACTCACAAATGTCTGCAGTGAATGGGAACAGAGTTCTACCTAGTTAATGCCGATCACTCAAATTTTCCTTGGTGTATTAGCCTGTCATATTGTCAAAGCTCAGTTTAAAAATAAAATGAAAAGATTTTAAAACAAAAAAAAGAAAGATGTACCTTTTAAATCTCTGCTTTCAGAGTCTAATAATAAGTTAATCTCCTCTATCTCTGAAATTGCATCTTCTCTCTCTCTATGTTTGTGTTTGTTTCAGAATGAAAGATCCTTAGTACATTGCTTCTCTCCCAATTACTTTTTGCTTCTGCATATGCTGCACAACTAATTAACAACAACTAGTCTTCTGAAGATAATCTTCAGAGAAATGACAAGGAGTCCATCCTCCAAGGGACTACACTTAAGTTCGACTTGCATCAACAGGGGTATATTTAGGCCTAGAGGGCTCCACATATGGAGTTTTCTGCACTGTTGGTTGAAGCTTTGGCTTCATACTCAGCCAACCTGAGGTCCAGACCCAGTCCATCTAGGCATGAGAAAAACTGGAAGTTCAGGAACCCAAATAAAAAGTAACTCTTTGGAGATGGGTAACTGTGGCTTGTGACCAGTTTGGTTGAGATAAGAACTTTCCACCAAACTGTATTGGTGAGAACAGAGAAGAAAATTTGACGCTGGATTCTCAATCCAGAGTTAGAGTAAGACTTGAATTTGAATATTCTGTTAAAGAAAAGCTAAAAAGATAGCCAGGATTAACACAGTTGGTGATCTCATCTTCTTGTCATCTGCTGTATGGTTGGAGCACATACTGTATAGGACTTGGAACTGACAAAGCCACTATGATTGACAAGAGAACTGCTTTGTCTTCTGGAAATGAACAACACAGAAGGCTCTTCCAAATGAATTATTCATTCAGAGCCACCACCAATAAGAAACAAGTTGCCTTCAATTCAGGCGGTATTTTGATGAGTGAGATGATGTTGATAATATTGAATAGAGAGAGGTGTGACGATAAAAAGCCTGAAAGGAGTGTGAGGACTGCATCTGCTACATACAGTCAAAGCTACTTTAAAAAAAACCAACAATACACACAATGGGAAATTGTAAAATAGGGAATAGCACTTTTGAAATTGATGTCAGTAAGCTTACAGTATGTGTTAAAGCATGAAGAACTCTAAAATATGACCTTAAAATAAAAACACATTGATACTTTAAAATAATATTATTAACTGTATTTAGAACTAGAGAACCTTTATCCAACTTCTGCTAAGACATTTCAAAGTAAAGAAAACTACTTCTCACCATTAAGAAAGAAGTCATAACTGTTCATTTCATTTCAGCAATGGTGAAGAAATAATACAATACTTTGTTTACAGAAAAGCAGTGCATTTTATTTTATTAGTTTAGAATTCAAGAAATATTGTTGCCTATGCCTTTTTAGCAAAATCATAGCAAACATAAATTTTGACTACTAATTTTAAGATAACTTTTCCAGGAAAAGCTTAATCATATCACAATACAGGGCACTGTTCTGCATTTCGACAGGGAACACATTAATAGTTTTAAAACTGCATTGCATATTTTACTAGTTAGGAAACATAAGAATCCAACGTGCAGCTTGGATAGATGAAAAATATCAATCTAATCTGTGTCATAGTATGAAATCAAGCAGTTATCTGTCAGACAGCACCAGCCAGATAACTTCAGATACACTTTGACGTCTCCTTTATGGAAAACAATTTTTGCACAGAAAGTCAAAATCAGTCTCTTCCAGAGTGGGAGTATTATGGGTTTTTCAGGCTGCCTGGAACAAGAGAAATTTAAACTTGCTGAAACTTTGTGGTTATGTTAGAAGAAAACAATTTATTTTTCTCCATCATTTCTACATATCTACATAGAATACTAAAATTCTGGATAGTACCTAATAACATTTGCCATGTAGCTTACATCACTATTTTTTCATCAGTACGAAGTATGAAGACTCAGGCATCTGTCTAAGTTTATGCAATCTGGTTGTTATTACAGGATTTTTTCCATTAAATAAAAAAAAAATAAAAATGCTTGTGTCAGAAAAGACACTATACATTTTGTACTCATTTGTATACAAGGCTGCTGGCACAGTCACAGTAAACAGCAGAGGAAAGAGACTGTTAATGATAACACTTTTACTTTTTATTAAATATAAGTTATACTATGGGGAATTGACTTTCTCTTTAGACACTTCTGAAATTTGGAGAAGGCAAAAACATCGAAACTAGAACAAAAAGTATAACTAGAAGGTTTATAGAAGGGAATATAATCTGAGGAATGCTCACAGAGGCAGCAAGACTTTTTTTTTATGCAGGAAAGAGGACCAAAGAAAATGTTCTCAGAGTCAGAGAGAGATAGCCAACTGCAGGACCTAAACAGTCTAAGAAAAACAGTGGTATCAGAGTGACTTTGTGGTTTAAGGCTTTAAGATACTATGAGCTGCAGGAGAAGCAACAAACCCTTTGAGGACTTAAGATCCTTCAGAGTAATGGGAATTCAAAGATGTCGGAGTGAAGAATGGTGTATTTTTGTAGCTATATGTGTTTATCATACTGTTGAATAAAGAATACAATTATTTTAAATCTGTTGAAAAGCACACATACTTTTTACCATCTCCCAACTGCCTATTTAGGTGCCTTTTGGCTGGCACTATTGACTGAAATGCACTCAAGCTACTATTTGATTGCATCATGACTATATCTCTGAAATAGAAAAAGACAAGAAAACAAAAAAAAACTCTGAATGCCTGAAGAGCCAGTGAAGCTTAAAGCACATAGGTGTAATACAAAGAAATCCAAACTGATAATTAAGAAAATAAATTCAAAAGTAGTTTCAACAAACACATGGAAAAAAGTCTCTAGTAAAATCTTTACTGAACAAGGCAGGGTGAGAAGATCCAATTTGCTACTGAACAAATAAATAATTTTACTGATGCAATTCCTATCACTGACATATTCAATGTCAAGCCTAGTCGAGATTGTTAATGCACCCTAAGTGACATGGATACGAAAAACAGAATCATTGCAACAGGTGTGACAGAAATACTGGAGGTGGAGGTGATCTATGCTAACCTCCTCAAAGCTGGACAAACTTGAAAGTCACAGAAAATATATGCTCTTATGTAACAAGGAGAGGAGGCTGTGGGAGAGCCA
>NW_008604494.1:0-13614 GCF_000691845.1 Merops nubicus | reverse complement strand
GCCAGCCGTGCAGCAGCACGAGGACCAGAACCGAACGCTGCCTCGGACTGGAGGATGGTGCTGCTTTGTCCCGAACTGCTCGTAGCAGTTGCACCTTGTCAACCTATTTTCATCTGAAATCTGGGATCTTTAGGGGTTTGAAGCTCTCTTTACATGCCAAAAACAGAGATTAAAACAATTTATACAGTTGTTTAGCCAGAACATTTTTACTTATATTTAATTGTTAGTTAATTTCTGTAACTTCAGCCAAGTAAATTGATCAGAACTTGCCCCCCCCGCCCCGTCGGCCCTGGCCAGGAATTTCTGTTCCTCTGTTTTACCATCACTAAATAAATTTTATTGTTTACTGTTATTAAACATCCAGAAGTGAACTGTGGAGCCACAGATACTCCTCCAAGGTATTCCGTGCCATAAAAGATATATAGTGCATGGAAAACCCTTTAAGTTTAAAAAGCAGACTATAAATTCAGACTTTCATGCTTGCCACCATCAGATAAAGAGCATCACCAAGCATGCCAGGCCCTGCAGAGACACAAACAACCCATATTTATTTTATATTGAAGTAAAAATTTTTCATAGATTTAACTTCTAATGTATTAACTAGTCATTTTTATCTCAGGAGAATGCATTAAAACACCTTCAAGGCTGCATAACAATAATGAAAAAAATATTTATTTCCATAAGCTCCACTTATTGCCTTAAATTTTTAAATAAACTGCAACATCTGTATTTGTACTATTTTGTCAATGTTTATATCTTTAGATACTGTCTTATATGCCTGAACAAACCAAATTTTAACTTCATTTTATCAGCACCTATTTGCAGTGCACAAGTGAAACAATTTATATAAAGAATAAAATTCAGCTTCTGAAAACAAATTTTACCTTGTAAAAATCACATCTGCATCACCTCTGTACCATCCCCTTCAGCTGATCACAGGCTACCTTCAGCAGCAACATAAGGGCCTGCTTTTGTGTTTTGTCACCAGAACACAATAAAGGACAGAAATTCAACGGGGAGCATAGCACCTCAAAAATGAAACAGCATACACATAGCAAACAAACCTAGCAGTTGTGTTGCTTGAGGTGTTAAGTGTGTATTTCTCAACCACAGGCATTCTGTGCAATTAATTTTAAAATATTCTTAATCACATCCAGCTTCAGACTAACCTAAAATAAGAAAGGGAAAAAAAATACAGCTCAGAGGTAGACTGGAAGAAAGGAACGTCAGGTCTATTTTATCAGCATGATTTTTTTTTCAGCGAGTAGTTACTGATCAGAGTGGTTTTGGCCCTCTTTGGTGCCTTGCTCAACTCCAAAGGCAAAAAAGGGGGAAAATCCCAACCCTGAATTATATTACAGATAATCACAAAAGCATTTTTCAGTGCACAGGATAGCAGCAGCAATTTTGCTTATGTGTACTGAACCATGGGTTTACTACACATTATAGTTTCTTAAGGGTCAAAGCTTGTTGTTTTTAAGTCACGTAAACTTCTTGTCCAGCTACCGATACAGTTACATAATGTGTTAATTTTTACTGAGTTAAATTAAGCATAATCACCAAAAAAGAAAAGTTTCCAACAACTCTTACCCACCTTTCCACCATTTCAATTTCCTAAGGTAGGAGCTGAGGAAATATGAGGAAGAAGGCTTAGAAAGATGTAATTTCTGAAATTATTTATAACTCAAAAGAAAGACAGAATTGAACAGCTGCCAGACGGAGGCACCGGTATGTTTTGAACAGAAGCACATGAAAAGTGCACAGGTGTCTCAAACATCTCACATTCTTCATCCTCTACAGAACAGACAGAGAGAAGTGGAGTTGTATCCTATTGTCATCCCCCACTCTGAGGTGTCAGTGGCTTTAGAACAATCTTTATCACGCTCCTGTTTGCTCAGGAAGTGAAGAGAGAGTCATATATTGAGAAGTTTACTCCCTACAGAAAGGTCAGTCACATCCATAGTGTTGATTAAGGACGGCTGACAAACCTTTATAGGTCTTTTTGGCTTGCTATTAGGCATTCTTTTGTCTGTATGTGTGGGAAATAGACTTGCACTGTTCTCTGTGCCTGGAGCACAAATAATTGATCCCATTTCACTGCTGTCATCTGTGTGGTTTATTATGAGATGTTTATGCACTGTATATATTCTCTCTTTCTTTTTCCTTACTTCAAGCCTGATTCTGCATCTCCTCCTCAGTAAGCTTTCCTTACTAATACGAGGAACACGGGCTACAAAATATTTTCCTTTTCAGTGGATTAATGATGGCTCATCCTGGTTACATCAGCTACAAATGCAAATTTCCATTTACGAATTGAACCATTTTTCAGGTTTACATACAAAACATTCAATATTTATTAACAAAGACATGACAGTTATTCCACTGGTGAACTTTGGCCCTGGAAAAGCTCAACCACAATAGCCAGCTTAATTGATTTACAGGCACAGGGCTCTACATGCTGTCTGTGTTTAAAATGGAAGGTGTGTTCCTTGTGCCACTGGCATTTACATCGGGAAGCCCGTTATCCCTCAATAACCAAGTTTGACAACACTCTGGATGAACACCTGTATTCTATTTAGAAGAGTCTACTTCATTTTCACAAAGCATTAGCACAGTCATGGATCTCTGAGCACTCATTTGGAGGTCCTTATTAATGCAGATTTGTTTATTAAAAGGAAGCCAGGCTTGTACAAGCTGTGTCCTATATTCAACTCCCAGCCACAGGCTTGAGACTTCAGCCAAAGCTCAGGTTTTAAAATCTGGAAGGAAGATGTATCAGAGCAGGTTCTTACGTTTGAACACATAAAAAACCCATTTATTTTTTATCTGTGAGGATTGTGCCATTTGACATTATGCATTGCTAATGGAATTAAGAGAGCTCTGTACACCAGGAGAAATATTCAACAGCTACTCCCAGCTACTCCTCTTATTTTGGGGCAACTGGAAAAGAGACGGGCTTTAATATAACCTCTCCATCACTCCATTTTGTCAAAATTAAATAGAAAGAATAACACCAATTCAAAAAGGGCGACACTAGATTTGAAACAGAGTATTCTAATGCATGCAGAAAAACAGTACTTTCCCCAATTTTAAAGATTATAGTCTTTGAAAATACAACTCAAAAAAACAGAAAAAGGATGCTCTGAGCAGACAGACAATCAGATTTGCTCAGCCTATAGAAAGGCATGCACACTAAACATCTTTGTGATACCTTTGTTCACTGAAGAAAAAATTAAAACCTGAAATCACCTAAAGATCCTCCAAAAAGGCCAGTAATTTTTCATTAAAGAAATCTCAGTTCAAACACAGGCCTCTTTTTCCCTTACACTCCTTGCTGAATCTAACTCCGTCATGACCTGCATTTGGTGTATTTTACCTACTCCTAGTTGATCCCACACATCGCAGCTCTGCTTTCAAAGCATTAATTGCTTCTCCTCTGTGTGGGCCCCTGGTGGGAGCACACCAGTGGTGCAGCACTGCACACCCATCAGTGCAGGGCATCACACCACGGACTGCAGGGGAGAGGGGCTTGGCGGCAGTGCCCAGTTATGAGCCCACGTGCAAGCAGCAGGGTATGCAGTGAAGCATCCTTGGAAATAATTCTTTAGATGACAAACCAGTCTGGTTTCAGAAACAGTTCATGACATTATCCAGCACAGTACAGAGAACATTAACAATGAAAATTAACAAATTCTGAAAATTTTCCTAATCTGTAGCAGAAACAGGAATTGTTGGATGCAGGTAAAGCTGATTTAGGCTTAATAACATAATTAACACAAGTCATATAGTGCCCAGCTTCTAAAGCACAGATATTTTGTCATGCCAGCAATGAACTACTGATAAAGAGTAACAAACTAAATGCAAAAGCTGACACTTGGTCCCACCTCTATACCTGCAAAATGTAAACCACCAGTCTCTTTGTAGCTGAACAGTGTCAGTAAGGTCACTCAGTTTCAGTTCATTACATCTTCTAGGGTAGGAATACTTTTTAAGATGAGCACAGTTTACTATTTGGATCATGTTTTATATGCAGATCAGTATTAAAAGAATTTCAACAGTGATTCAGATCATCTTGGGGAACACACAGAATTTTGAAAAGGAGACAGGTGGAAAACTGTTGGATTCCCAAAGGGTACTCATGAAATCTGGGATCTAAATACACATTTCAAACATAGAGTAATGATTAACCATGCACTAGGTATATATTTGTCATGTGTGTAATGCAAAGAGGAAATAAAAATATTTTTGTAAAGGTGATTTCTCCCACATTATGAAGATGGTCAGGTAGGCCATTAGTTTGTCCAGGCAGTATTTGCTTTTCTACTTGTATTTACTGGATTTAGAAGTAAAGAAGAGGTCATATACATGGCTTAAGAACAGACATAAGTTCTCCTTTAAAAGGCCCAAATATGACCATAAAACCTGGTTCACGTTTTTATTTTAAGGATTATCCTTTGAATGAGTATGCATATAGGTGTATTGGCAACAAAGAGGAAGGCAATGTTGTATTTGTATATGACATACTTTTCCTGCACACATACGTTTTGTCCTGGACTGCCTCAACAGTTGCTAATCCTGTCTCTAATAAAATGAAATAAAAAAAGGTGTTAAACTTTTCCAAATAATATGCAGAAAAGAATTGTGGGGGGGAGGGGGGAAGTATTAATATTGTTCAACATTGCTACAAGATTTTCTTAGTACTCTTACAAGATGTTCTTGTAAATCCTGTGCCAGAGTAGGGCAATTAGGAGATATTTACCATTTTCTATGATGCAGTTTTTGAAACACATCACTCTGCCCTGGAACGATCACCTCTAGCTGCTGTCACTGCTCACTTGGTTAAGCAGTTCATTATATGTTGCTAAAACACTGCACAGCCTCCATCAGCTAACTTGTGGGAGCTTCCCTGCACCTCATGTACAGAGGTCCCTGCTCGGCACTGAAGTCACATCCTCATGTTAAGTGACAAGCGAGACAGGCAGGAGATCTTAACTCTGGGTTTTGTTCTCCTACAAGGTATTTAAGACATCTCTGCTCTGTGCAGCAAACGTCAGCATTCAGTCACTTGTGAAAGCAAGATGCAGCTGTCTCGATGCTTTGGACAGCAGGACATAGGTGTTTTGCAGTCTCCTCAAAGTTCCTTCTATGGGGCCAGGAAACCCAAGACTAAAAAAAAACCTCTTCTGTATCCCTGAAGCCTGCAGCTTCTTGCTAGCAGCAATAGGGCACAAGGTACCTCAGCTGTTCTAAGTTCCATTATTGTATTTCTGAAATTGGTTTCAGTTTTGACAAGATGTTAGATCACTGAAGAGCAAGGTCCTGTGGTGTAGTTCAGGGAACATCCCCTTTTCTCTGCCTGCAGTTATTCCAGGGGCTCACAGTCTTTTGGACTGAGGAAACTTGTGATTGCCAGGCAGGACACTCATCCATCCTTGCCTTTGCTATCCAGATACAGTTCAGCAGCATTCAGTCTGACAGCCCTACATATTGTCATGTTCTTACTGCACAGCTCAGCAGTGCCACCGTAGTTTAAGGTCTGTTAGCATAATAAACAGCATTTTTCAAGGGGCTGATAACCTTGCTATTTCAAATTGCACAAGGCTAAAGCTCAAAATGTAAATTGTCATTCTTACCTCCTTTTAAATGAAGCCAGCTCCCAACCAAAATGACAAGTTTTGTTCCAGTTTGACAGCATATCTATTTGAAATGTTTCTAAGTGATTTCTGACACTGTTTTGCCCTCTCCATAGTAGTCAAATATATCCCTGTGGATGTCATGTCTTCATCTCTGACCCACATCACTCAATCTCTGAGGGCAGTTCAAAGATTACTTCTGCAATTTACAGGCCTACACAAAGACTGAAACTTCTGATTCAGTTCAAGTACACTTTCTTGAAAGTTTATTTTTGTGCAGACTGACAACGTGTAGAAGAATTGGCTTCCTTTACATTTCCCACAAAAAAAAAAAAAAAAAAAGAGTGAGCTCTGCATTCTGGGACAATTCTCAAGCATGCATTTTGTCTCCATACTTTCCCCTAGAGAACTTTTTGGATACTTTTCCCCCAACCTCTTTTATTTTAAAGCAGCCACAGCCATGTCCCTATACAGAGTTCTGGGCAGGTGTTCAGAAAATAAGTAGGAGTCAAGAAGTCTTGATTAAATTCCTGTAACTGCTAAAAGGTCCAATGTCCTAAGTAGCAAACCTCACAATGAAAAAATTTCAGGAAAAAAAAAAATCCTGCCCTCAGGGTGGTATCACTGCCTCTGTTTTCTTGTAATGTGCTAGCAAAAAACAAGCTTCATTAGCATTGGAGGCAAACTGCAAACACCTTATCCAGACCTCAAGTCCAAGCAAGGAAAACAGCTGATATTTCAAAAGAGAGAAAGTGCCACGAGCATCTGAGGACACTCACAAAAACACCATAAATTTTTACTAATGCCTCAAATCTACCCAAAGGAAGGCCCAAGGCAACCACAGGAAAATTCTTCACCGATCATATAGACACAGAGGTGTAGTCAGCTGAATATTTAGGGACTGCATACAACTCATGATTGTGCTGCATAAAGTTCCCCTGACAAACCTAAATTTCTCCAAGGATTCATTTTAAACAACCTGGCATTAAACTTTTGGGAGCAGAAAATGCTCTTATTTAAATTACAGATTAAAAAATTCTAAAGCTGGAAGGAAACAGGTGTGGATTTTTAAAGACAGCAGTCTGTTCTGTGGGTAAGCTGAAAGTAAGCAGAGGGCATCCATGTTTGCACAAATGTATGTTTTTAATACATAACTATGCTTCCTGAAGTGCAGGTACATGTAAACAATGCCTAACAGTGCAAGAGCACTCCTGTATTTCTATGAGTATGAAGGAAACAAAATGGCTGCACAAAACTTGGCTTCATTTTAAATTGAAATTCAACAGGTGGAAAAATTGTAAATAAAAAAAAGGTTCATTGTAAAAAAAAAAAAAAAAAAACCAAACAAAAAACCTCACAACAACCCAATAAACCACAAAAACAACCTTGTAATACTGGGGGGGGGAGAATAAATCAAACTTCCAGAAAACTCCTAATCGATCTTAACACAGAAATAGTATCAAAGTGCATTATGTGAGGCCAAGGAGAAACTATAATGCAATTGGGAGCTAGGGGTCAAATATGAGAACTGCAGAATTATGGGCTGGTAAAGTGCTGTTTGGCAGACTCCTGCTAAAGCCGTGCATCATAGCTAAATTAAACAGCCAAAACGAGGACCCAATCAAAAGGGCTGTTACTGCTGTTAAGGGTCTTTTTCAGGTTGACATGGCAATGCCTGCAGTCATTTGAACCCTGAAAAATACCTCAATTTTTTAAATCTGGACTTTTATGTAGTTCCTTCAAATAGTTTCAGGCCTGCCCAGAGGGGAATACGCACTCCCAGAGAAGTGCAGAGAACACATACAAGCTGCTGCAGGTATTGTTTTCCATGCACCTGAAGACTAAATAAATTTACCTTTAAAAACCAGAATTAACACACTGTGTCTAAAAAATGAAAGGCAGAGTAGTTGCTCTTCTGATATTTTTTTAGTCTTGCAAGAAGTCTCCGATATATATATTTTTTCCTCTCAGGTCTCAAGACCAATTCTTTTCCATTCTTCAGGCATGCAGCTGAAAAGATCTGTAAAAAATTTAACTGTATGCTATTGCTTTATGTGGAGCATTTAGATCCCAGTATTTCCTCTTTTATAGCAAGCAGCTGTAACTCACATCAAGCAGTAACCAAACATAAGAAATTTAGATAAGTTATTGACTCTTAAATGTTGAGCTTCATACAGAAACAAAAAATCTGTTTTCAACATGAATCTGAACAAGATAAGAGCAGGTATTGGTTAGCACTTTCTCAAACAGTCCATGAGAGTTTAATTAAGGATGACTAATTTTCCTGTTTATTTTTCAAAATCAACTTTTAAAATTGAATTTTAAGCAAATAATTTCAAATAATCTCAAGTTTTCCATTATTAATACCAAGTCCAAAATTATTTTTTCAAAATAATGTTTGCAGAAAATCTGTTTAGCAAAAGCGTAGTTTGCTTTTAGAATAACTTTCTTTTCGTGTTTGAAAATTTTCCAACATAACTGTTACTGACCTCAAAACCAACAACACGGTTAAGAGTTCACAGTTACCCTGCACTTGGAAGGATTTGTGTTTCTTAGGGATTTAACACTTTTCAATAAGTAGCTTCTGAATGAAATAGGGAGAAGAAGATTGCATGGAGACCGGCATTGGTAGCATGACTGCTGTCTAGTTAGAACCCGACACGTTTACTTGCAGAACACCGTGCAGACAGAAGAGCCAGGACACGGAACAAAGCTACTGGTCCTACAGAAATGACTCAGTATCAAAACATCAGTAACTTAATTCAATTCAAAGCATTGTTACAGGACTCTCTCTGGTACACTCCAGGATGCAATACTACTAATTTTGTTTCATTGTATCTATAAAGAGTGCGCTGGGACTGAACTCAAGCTGCTCAGAGAGCCTGTCGCAGGCTCAGCGCTTTCCCCTTTCCCATTTGCAGAGCAAGAGAAAAGAAAATTTGATTTAAGCAGGTAGAAGTGAAACTAAAACTGATGCTTCCACATGTAATGAGAACATAATTCGCATTCACTCATGTTCACAGCTTAAAGAACAGAAGAAGCCCCAATAGAAACACATTCTAGGATCACTGGATCCTATTCAGAAGTTTTTGGAGTCCCTATACTCCTTCTGAAGTTACGACCTTATGTAATATGCTAATTTCCACAGCAATCACTTAACATGCAAACAGAATAAAGATCACGTTCAGGATTAGCAGAAACACAAAGAAACACAAGAATGCATTTTTGTGTAAGTTTGAGTATTACTACTAAAGCAAAAAAAAAGTTAAGAGTATACAGAATGTATGCTGTAACAGCAATAATTTTACCTTGAACTTTAACATGCCACCTATAACCTCACACTGAACAATATTGAATTTCCCTAAACGTTTTTGCTTTAGAAAATGCTGACTTGTCAGGAACTATGAGTGCATTGATTTCCCAGGTCTAGAATAAAATTTCAAAAGTCAGAGACCTTCTCACCCCTTCTCCTTTCCTGCTTATCTTCACTCATCCCCCAACTCCCACAAACAATACTGAACCATCTATGGCCCTAGGAGAAAGTCTTCACCTCTGTACTGTGTTTACAGTCTCTTTGCATCAAGTCAGGGAAAGTCTTCAACCAAGTTAGTTCTGGAATCTCTCAATTTTCCTAGTCAATTTGATGAGTTTCAAGGATTCTAGTACTGATAAACCAAAGGTTTTGCGGCCCTCCGTGGAAGCTGGGAGGCAGCTGTAATAACACTTGTTCCAAGTCCAGATTCAGGAAGAAACACTGACACAAATAACTCCACTTTCAGGCTCTCCTTTGTTTCTGTTTGTTTCAGTGACATGAACTTAAAACATGACAGATTCTGAGTCCTCAGATAATTAATTCTCACCAGCCACCTGCCTTCTCTGTCTGTTTAGACATCCCACATACAGAAGTGGTTACTGAAACAGCCACTCAGGGAAACACAGTTATCCTCAGACCATGTGCTGCCACATACCTTGGCTCACACAGAGCTTCACAGGGCTTAAACTTGATGGAGAAAAAGAACAAACTTTAAATTTCAGTATTACTAGAAGACACATGCCTATAACTTAGTGCATTGTTTAAAAAAAGGAATCATGAAAGCTGATGAAGTTTTCCTATGGTTTTGTTTCTTAAGATCGATTGCATTTTATTATGTTTATAGAACAGGCTTCTTCCTGAGAGATGGCATCCACTGCACAGCACTCCTCTTCAAAAATCCTGGGCAGCTCCCACGCAAGAGGGGATTTTCCAGTACGTACAAATAGAAACCTGCAGCTCAAGTTTTCTAGCAGAAGACACTGCTAGTTTCTCATATTGGTTCTCTGATGTTGAGCTCTCAATCCATCCCCCCTCTCAGGAGGGACAGCTCCAAGGCAATACTGTGATGGAGGCTGGAAGACCAAAACTGGCCCTGTTGTGTTTGTCACTAGACAGAAGGGCTTCCCCTAGGCAGCAGTTTTCTTTAGCTCAGTGGCTTGCATTTTAAAGAAGGACAGAACTGAGTTAATAAATTGTCCCCAGGTCTGCTTTTCTCTCTTTTCTGAAAATGAAAAGAAATGCCAGGATAGATAACTTCAAATGAGAAGAAAAACAGGCTGCAAAAATGTAAATGCATCCTTAAATTTTCCTGCTGCTGCTTCTCCTTGGTCAAAAATATTAAGGTTAATCAACATTATACCTCTAACACATTGTATACATAAATCAATGCTAAGACATATTGGTCTTGTTACCAGACATGTCTTATTAAAAAGGCATACATGAATTCAGTTAATGTCAAGACTCCACTAGTTTTGCTAGGGTTCCTCCCCCCCCCCCCCCTTTGATTTTTTTTTTTTTTTTTCAGGTTACATGTGGCAATTTCTAGCCCTTCATAAACCATTTTGCTGTAGCTGTAGCTTGTGGAGGTCAGGGAGTCCATGTAGCCCACAGGCTAACAGAAGATGCTGAAATACAGGGGAAAAGAAAATCTAAAGTGATACGTACATAGGCAGAGTTAGCTTCCTCCTCTTGCAGACAGCAGAGGTAGAGAGGTTCCACATCAGAAAACCTCTGTGAAAAGTAGTTTGGCTCTTCACTGCAGTCTAGGAGCTAAATAGGCAATAAACCACTTCCTTATGTTTTAACACCAGGCAGCAGCAGCTTGAATCTGAAGATCCAGAGTTTTTGGCATCATTTCCAGCTGCTGACAACTCAGCCAGAGAAATGAGATTAATTCCAGGCATGGAGATACCTGTGCTGCAGCACGGCACACACCTGGGCCTGGGCCTGGGGACAGTGACTGCTGCCTGCACAGCACACCGTGCGGCTGGGAACACATCTCGCCAGAACGGAGCCCAGGGGGTGTGGAGAGACAGAATCAGTTTGGGTTTTCTCTAGCAGTGAGAGGTTCAAATACTGCCACAGAAGAAATCGTCAGGCTCCCAAGAAAACAAAACAACATCCCAGAACCAGAAAGAAAACCCCCAAAGGCAGAGCAGGTCTGTGAGGCCGCTGGTCACTGCTGTGCCACTGGTTGCCAGCTCTGGATGGGGCCTGGGGGCAGCAATAGTTCTGCAGTTAATGGAAGATTCCCCTGCCACGACAGGAATCGGGATAGAGGAGTTAAGGTCAAAAAGTGCCTGAAACAAATGGAGAGTTCATCTCCAATTCCTTCCTAAACAAACTTTCCAGAATTTGCTTCCACACCACCTTCTACAGTCTCTCCCAATCTCACACCCTCCTCATCCCAAATTTAAGTAGTATATCCTTTACTAAGCCTATATGTGGTTACTGTATCTCTACTATCTTTCTCATTCTCCAAATTCCTCCTTGGCTTCCCAAGATCAACATAACCAGCTGTCTGACATTGCAGCCTCTGACACAAGCAACTTTCCAGACCTCCCCATCTCCACTATGTCTGTCTTCTATACCACCACCTCTGAAAGCCTCTCTCTTCTTTCCTTGCTAGCAAAATGCTTATGATCCTCTCATTGCATACCTCAAATACTGCAACATCCTGATCCCTGACAAATACAATCTGACCCAATTTTTAATGTGAGATTTGAAAAAATGGGGCCCTTAGATTTATAACTAACTGACTTAATACCCTTAACATCTTTGCCCTGTTCTTCATCACCATTCATTTATTCTCCTGCCTTCCCCTGAAATATAATACTGCATCACCCCAAGGCCTCTGGGGCTGCCTCTGTAACTAGACTGTAACGTCACACACGCTGGCTGTAACTGCTGCTCTGGGGCCACTCACAGCCTCTCGAACACAAGAGGCTCAAAGGCTGTATCGTACTTGTGGGGCAGTAACTGTGTCCTGCAGAGGCAATCTGAAAGGAACTAAGAGCAATTAAGAGATGAAGCTGTGAAAGAAAAACTCCAAAAAGCTCCAGGCTTGTGGCATTTAGTTTGAGTCTTAAAAATAGCAAGTACACCTGGGAGCTTTGGACGAAGAGCCAATTTCGGGTATTACAAACAGCAGATAGCGTTACGCCGTGTGTTTGCACTGGGTTTAGTGGATAGTTTGACAGGTTTATTGCTTTTGTGCTTTAAGGAAATAAGACACTGTGGAACTTCACATTCAAAATATGTCATCATAAGCCAAAGTCACTAAGACTGCAAAGCAAGTCAAGAAAAAATAGCTAATGCTAAGCTTGAAGATATTAAAAATGGAAACTGTTATAGTTACCAATTAACATTTAGATTGCCTGTACAAAGGGATGCCATAAATTTCCACACCTCAGGTACAATAATTTCTTTTAATATCTCATTGTATCTCTGCCAAAAGACTGTCTCTTTGCTACATATCATTTCAAGGAACATTTGTGCACTCTTTGGTTTCCAGAAAGTATTGGTGCACATGAATGACATCAGCAGACATATTTCTCTTAGTAATCCAACTAACCCACAATTAGTTTCTTTGCACAGAACCTCTTCAAGATGAAGCAGAGACAGCTACAATTCTTCTGGGCATTATTCAAAAGGAAAGGTATCAATTTAAAAGCACTGAGTAAATGCAATGTTGTTAACAGGAAGATGTCATTTCCTATATTTCTATCACTAAGTTCTGCATAATGCACCCATAAAATTCAGCTGCAGCTTGCACTGAAAACAAAATTTGGCTTTGCCTATACACTGTGTTCTGAGCTCATAGGTCTAATGAGTGAATATCTGAGAAGTTTTTCCACTGCTTTGTTTTGTGTCTCTATTATTTTTTTGGCACTGCAACAGAAGTGCAATTCTGAGCAATTTTAATTACAGCTTCAAAATAATTGGACCCTTATGTCACTGAGTTTCTTGGTGGAAGTTCTATCATAAAATCTCACACTGGATAATTTGCAAAAAGGGCTATCTTATTAGGAACAAGCACATCAAATTTTACCTCTTGGTTGCACTATTTTGTATTTGATGCACATATACAGATAATTTTATTATTAAAAAACCCAAAATAAACCAACCAAAAAACCAATCAAACAAAAACCACCAACAAAAAAAACCCAAACCAAAACAAAAAAAACCCAAACCCAAAACACGAACCACAAAAAAAGCAAAACAAACCACCCAAAACCAACCTGCAGAAAACTTGAAGAATTTCAGATTAGTAAGAAATTAATCCCTTTGCACCCACAGTAAGAACGTTCACAACACAAGTAACTCATTGGGTCAGAAACATCCCTGTCCTGTACTCTGTTGTTCCAGCTACCTGTAGAAGTGATCAGGAGAGGACCCAGACAGCTCAAAGTTCAGTTTCTGGAAAAAAGCTAAAGAGACAGGAAAAAAAAATCCGGAAGAGAACAATAAGATGAGCAAGCTGAAAACGTGAATCACAAGGAAAAAGTGCCAAAGAGCTGAACATGGATGCAGGCAAACAGAGGAGATGAGTACTGTGTTTCAAATGTATCATGGACTTCTGCAGAGAAGAGGGGAAATAAACTGTTTCCTAAGACTACTACTGGGAGGTAAAAAATTAAGCCAGTGTCCTGGTTTGGGGTAGAACAG
>NW_008604493.1:0-14204 GCF_000691845.1 Merops nubicus | reverse complement strand
CTGAGCGCCGGGACCTGCGGCATCCCCCCGTGAGTAGCCTCGGCACCGGGCGGGGGGCTGCCTATAAATCTCTGTTTGGAATTGGTGTGAATTTAACTGCTCTGCTCTAAAGCTGTGGGGCACGTTCCGCTGCCAGGGAAGCGGCTGTGAGTGGTCGTTCCAGTGGGGTGACTCCGGTTTCCGTGCAAGTTACTGTACGTACCCCAGCAAACGCAGCAGAGTGCACTGGTGGCTGTGAGCACAGAGCAGATGTCCTCCCGCGGCTTTCTGCTCAACTGGGGCTTCAGCTTTTTTTTTTCATAAGTTAGAAATCTTTAAGGTAGGGGCACTGGGACTGACCTGGCAAGTTGGCTCCTTCCTGGAGAGAAGCCTGCATGGCTGCTGAGAGGTTGTTCCCTCCCTGGCACTGTCCTTTCATCGCTGTGGATGTGCTGGATCCCTTGTCCTGATTTATTCAGCCCTAGCACTCTATAAATGAGGTTTTGTTGGTGGATTTTTCTTTTTTTCTTTTTTAAATCTGCTGAGTGGTGCACTGGGAAGGGCTGGCAGACTAATATTTAACATGAAAAGCACTAGAAAACTTGGAGCATTGTGTTGCAGCTGAGTGCCTGCAGCAGGGCACGGAGCTGCACTGCTGCTGTGAGCTGGGAACACGCTGCAGTTGCTGACAGGTCTGAACGGCGCTTTCTGGTTTTTTTTTTTTTTGTGGCGTTCATGTTCTTAATGCCCTAAGAAGTCCTTGCTAAAGGAAGCAGAGCCTTTTGTAAACGGCTTTCACTAACGTGATGCGTTGTGCTGGAGGGAGTGTTGGGTTTGGTGATTAGGGCCAGCAGACAAAGGCAGTGCTGTCGTTGATGATTCCTGGTGCCAAAAGAATCCTGGTCGTGCTGTGTGGACAGGTCACGGGGCTGCAGGTGCTGGGCTCGGACACCGAGGGCTTGCCAAGGGCTTTGGGCAGGTCTGGTGGGGGACAGGGTGTGAGTGTGGGGTATCACACTGCTCCCTGCTTGCTCTGGGGAGAGAGGGACGTGCCCCATCCATCCCACAAGGCTGCACACGAGGTGCTTGAAGCACTCTCGTGACCTCTTTCATCCTCTCTTTGCCATGTGGAAGGAGTTGCTTTTCTTTATTGCACACAGAAATCTCTATTTTTTATTTTGTTTTAATACAGAGAAAAAAAAAAAAAGGATTGTAGGTTCTCACCAGTGCTGAGACTTGGACTTTTCTGGTAGCTGAGCAGCTTCAACTGCAGAAGGTCCAACCCAGCAGCTGGGGAGCACGTTGTGCCACAGATGGAGCTGCAGGCAGAGGACAACAGTCCTAAAACTATGATCCACAACTGGCAGCAGACTTGGCTCCCTTCTTGGCAGTAACTCATGAAGGTTTCCTGTCCAGCCCTGCTCCTGTCTGTCTGCCGCTACTGAAAGTGTGACTTTTATTAGCTACACTAAATTCTTCTTTCTTATGGCAATAAACTATGAGTCAGTCAGGATTTAGCACACAGAGGAGCTGGAGAAGCCCGGGAGTGACACACTGAGAGCCTACAGGGATCTCAGGTCAGCAGCTGCTGTGCTCAGGGGGTAAATCCATCAGTGCTGAGCACCCTGCGGGGCGCTGGCACCCGCCCAGAGCAGCCCCTGCTCCCCAGGGGGGTCTCAGTGCTGGGTGCTCGTGCCCTGGAGCCAGGCTGGGGTCGGTGTTGCTGAGGAGTGGCTGTGTTGGGAGGGGGTTGGTTGGGGCTGGTGAGTGAGCCTTGACCTGGCCTATTGTTGGGCATGTGGGAGAGGAAAGAAATGTGGTGGGGATGACTGTGTGGCTTTTATTGAGAGGCACAGAAATCAGGAAATGCAGTCAAAACCTATAGAGGCTGTTAGGCCTCTTGCAGGGAGAGATGATATGAGGCATGAATGGAGATCACAGAAAAAAAAGCTGCTGGGATTTCTGAGTCATGCAGTTTCACACTGACATCCATGGCTTTGGGTTTTCACAACCATCTCCATGGAGCAACAAGGCTACAGCTCAATTCCTGGGGCTCTGGAGTCACGGTGCTTCTTCACCAACTGCTCAGGGCCAGCTGGGGATCCCCTGCCCAGCTACCAGGTCCAGGGTGCAGCTGCCCCGGTGGCAGGCTGGGTGAGTGGGCAGGGAAAGGGGCTCTGCCTTTGTCACACCCTCCCACTGGGATGGAGGCACCTACAGCCATCATCTCATGTCACATCAGCACCTAACTGCTCAGGTGTGGCCTTGCAAAGGTGCTTTTGGGTGGGATTTGGGAGTTCTCAGGCTGAGGAGGGGAAACGAGCCTGTGGATTGTCACAGCAGCTCTGGGGCACTCGGGCTGCCCCTTATCTGCCATGTGGGTCTGAAGTGCTGCAGCCTCACGGGCTGTGTGGCTGCTCCATGCCTCTGCTCAGAGCAGGGGAGAAGTCCAAGGGATTCCTCTGAAAGACAGTGTTTCCTCTTTACCTGTTACTTTGCAATGGGAGTCTCAAAACTCTTGACCTAGCAAATGTAGTTGTCTTTAGAGAAGGGAACCCGAGCACCACCCTGCCAGCAAACAGGGGCTGTGCTGATGCCTCTTGGTGGATGTGGTTTGTGCTGGAAATGCAGAGAGCTGATCCCTGATGGGAGAGGCAGCTCAGGGTGCAGACTCCTTCCAGCCTGCCCTGGGTCACACCACGGGGGTTTGCTCTGTCCCAGGGGAGGCTCAGTGTAAGGTAAATCCATAGGTAGCTGTTGGCATCTCTCTGGGCTTCCCTTCCTCCTTGGATTTGTCCCTGGCCACGTGCCATGGGTGAGCATCTCCCTGCTGTTCAGAGCTGGGTGAACCCACCTCTCAGGGGGACCCTGGGCCTGTCAAACACCACCACTCTGGCCAGATGAACTGCTCTGGAAGGCAAAACTTTTCCCTTTGGTCATTGAAACACATAAAAAAAAATAGGTATTGCAGCTACACCTTTCTACAAGCAGAAGTCTCCTCTGAGTCAGAGAATTTGCCACCAACAGACACTTTGCTGGGAGTTTTTTGAGGAGTGGAGACAGTCTGTTGGGTGTGTGATCTGAGGGGTGCATGGCAGGGTGCCACTGGGCACAGCCAGACTCTCACTGAGGCTTCAGCTCAGATTAATTTCCTTGCTTTTCATTTGAGCACACAAGCTGCTGGCTTCTAAAATTCATCACCTTGAGTCTCAGTCACCCTCCCCCATGAGTCATTCCTGCCTTGAGGTTCACACAGGTGCCCAGAGGCACTTCTCTTCTTTCTGAATCAGTTTTCTTCCTGGGTAATATTTAACTACTAATTATACACCCTTCCCTCCTGCACCCCCTGCCTGAGTGCTCCCAGGAGCTCACGTGGTGCGTGGGACCTTACTGGTGTGCAGTGGGCAGAGCCACCTTACTGCCAGCAGTCTGCTCTGGGTTGTGTTTTGGGGGCTGTGTGGGCTCTGGGCTCCTGGGATGCTTTCCCCCCACTGCAACAGCCATTGCTTGTTGAGTGCATGAATGTGGGGGGGGTTTCTTCACCCATTGCTCTGGTGAGTCTTGGAATCCACCCGACTGTTTCTCACTCCCAAATCAGAGGCTAAGGATGCTGCCAGGCACTGGTGGGAGCTGCTGCCCAGAAATGTGGTTCTGGTGATACCTCTGGGCATGGAAGGGGCTTCCAGCTCCTGCTGAGTCCCGACGAGCTGGGAATCGGCCGCAGGCTTTGTCTGTGCTTTGAACTGTCTGTGCCTCATGTTGATTTTCCTGGCTGGATTGTGGGCTCCTGAGCTGCCTGCAGCACACGAGCAGCATTTCTGGGGTGCAGTGGTGCATCTGCACAGCTTGCTGTCAAATGGAATGCAGAAGTTCATCTGATCCCTTCCTGAGAGCACGGGACTGGCTGCACTGGGGCTGTATCCCATTTCCAGAGGTGCAGCCACACTCCCAGAGCTGCTGAATCTCTGCAGCAGTGACTGAAACGGAGGATGCTCAGAGACCAAGAGAGAGAAACCCCCAATACCTGCTCAGACAAAGCCTTCTGGTGGAAGAGCATATCTGAAGGAAATAAATGATGTATATTCTTGCCACAGGGCTCAAGAGAGCTGCGAGCTAGCCCAGAGGAGGTACCAACCACCCACATCCTGTGCTGCACTGTTAGAAAAGGCTCCTCCTGACTGCAGGGGCAAAATGAGAGAGCTCCTGACCCTGCCTGAGCCTTGGAGACCAGCTCATGAACCTGGAAATCGGTGTGCTCAGCCTGGGGGTGATTTTGCTTTGGGTCTTGAGATGTGGTTGTGTTGTTGGAAAGTCAGAAATCCTTCCTCCACAAAAAAAAAAGCCCAAGGAGTGTATGACACCTTTCCCTCTTTGTTATAAGGTGGGTCCCATGAGACTCCTTATTTGCCAGCTCTTGATTACACCACTTGTAGCTGGTTAATTTAGCATCTCATGTGTGTGCAGTCATAAGTTAAAAATGTAGGATAAGAGCCTTCTAATAATAATAATTAAGAAAAGCTGCCAACAAAAGAAAACCTCTAGCCTTCCTTTCAGGCATAAGCTGCAAAATCACTCCCTGGTCTCTTGATACCTGATGTATCATCTGTGCCTTGCATGGAAATGGCAGTTTTGGTTTAGAATGTTATTCCCTTTCTTCACAAATGATTCACTTGAGATCTAAATAATGAAGTCACTCTGTCTCCTGCAACTGCAGCCACTGGACCAAATGATTTATTGTAAATGACTTTTAAAGAGCTTTGCTATATCATCACAGCACATTAAACAGAGAAGTTTCTTTTGGATGATGGTTGAGTTTAAAATCTCAGCTTTGTTTAGCATTTCTGGATGGAGGAGGGTTTATGCATCCTGACTTCATGGGTCTGCCTGGAAACTTAGACAAGTAGTAAAGCATCCCAGACAACTGACCAGAGCTGGTGGGAAGCTCTAAATGACACATATGGTATTTTTCAGTGAAAAAGGGGGAGTTAGGGTGTTTAAAACCAGAAATTCAGCAACAGGCCTCTGAGCACAACGTGACAGGCCCTGCTGTGCAGCTCTGAAACCAGACTGGAGCTTCCCTTGGAGCAGGGCAAGCTCTGGGCTGCACAACTTCAGCAGCGTGGTCGTGGCATGGTGGGGTCACTCCATTTGAAGTTCAGACCCTGGTTGTGACAAATAATTCACAAGTGTCTAAGCAAGTCCTCTGAGCCAAGTGTGCCTGAGACCCTGGCCTGTAACCAGTGGGGAAATACCTCTGGCTTGTCATCCTTCCCTTCCCTGGCTCGTCTGCCTAGGCAGATGTACCCTGGAGGTCTAGAGGGTGCTCCTGGTGTGAATGCCCCTCAGTGCACGTGCTGGGGTTACTGCCACTCCCCTTCACACAGAGGGACACAGAAATGTGTGTGGCCTGGCGTGGGAAGGCAAAAAAATAGAGTTGGGAAATCTGCAGTTCACAGCCTGGTTTAGACATTGCTCCTGGGCAAGCCAACAACAAAGTCCTCTGGTTCATGTTCCCAGGCATGGCTTTGCAAAGAAGGGCATTCCTTTCTGGGGACCTGCCCTAACTCCCCCAGTTCTTGTCCTCTGTGTGAGCAGAGGGATCCCAGCCCCTCTCAAGAGCTCAGCCACGCAGGGACAAGTATGTGGTTTCTTTTTTTCTTGGTGCTGCTCCTCGTGGTAGAGTTGCCTGCAGTTTGTGTAACTCTCTTTTGGCAAGGAAATGAAATGCTTTGAATATGTGTTTTAACAACAGCTAAACCTGGAAAGCTCATGCTAGAACCTGAGACAAATGCTTATATAAAGATGCTGGTTTGACATCAGGACATGTCCTAATACACAGGCTCCAAACAGAGCAGGGTTGTTTGTCCAAGACCACATTTATGCCCTAGCTCCCACCAGTCAGTTTGAATTTGGGGTTGGGTTTTTTCCTTCCTTCCTCCCTCCTTAGAGACTCACAAGGTAAATTCAGGCACGTTCAGGTCTCACTGAAGCCCATCGTGTTTTAACTACTTTCTGGAATTACAGTTTGCACCAAAGCCCTGGTGACATTCCTGGTGCTCCTGGCTCATGGTGCTGCTGGAAGGTGAGTGTGGGAGCAGGTGGGTGGTTTGCCAGGCTGTGGGGAGCAGAAGCTGAGTTCAGACTCAGATATAAGCCTGTTTCCTTTCTGTGCTGTGCCACGAGTGCTCAGTGGATTCCCCTGCTGCTGGAAAACAGCAGGGAACAATGAAACATTCAGGTTCAGAACACTTGGTCTTCACTGTGATTAGATGGGGTAAACCTTGGGGCAGAGCTGAAGTGCCCATCTGGGCACTGCTCACAATCCAGGCCCTCTGCTCTTGAGCTCAGTCACTTTTAGGAAGGAAGGAGAACTCTGGACTTAGAAGGATTAACTTCTCCCTCAGATGGGAATGAGTTTGCTGCTTAGGCTGATGTGCAAGCTGAGCTGAGCCCAAATGCTTTGAGCTGAGCCTCCAACAGAGGTGCCTCAGCACAAAGGGGTGGATGTGGCTGGTATCTGACTCCTCAGCCTCTTCTTCTGCAGGATAAAGGATGGTGATGGGTCTGGTGTGGAAGTCCTGCAAGAGAACCAGTCTGAGGTTCCATTGTGTCAGCACATCTACCACTCAAGGGGTAGAAAGTCCTTCCCCTCTTCTTTAATAGGATCCTGCTGCCTCTTGGGCTTCTTCAGTGACATCTTTGCATTTGTTTATTGGAGTGAATTCTTTATAGCTCTGATAATTTCCCTCTCCTCACACAGCCCCTGCACCCTGGTCGTGTTTGGGTCAGTTCATCTCTCAGTGGCCTTTTGGTCCTGTAAGATGGTTCTCACATGGCACTGCTCATTTACATCTGTGAGAAGACCTGAGGGAAGACAACAGCCCAAATTCCAGTCTGTTTCTAAATATTTTAGAAAATACTCTCTTTCCCAGCAGCTGCCATGGCCAGTCTGCTAGGGAAAAAAACACACCACAGAAATGAAGCAAAGCAGTGCTGGGCTTTGTTGTCCCATTCCTTAGTGGGCTTTGTGTTTTAAGGCTCTGCCTTGTTAACATTTTTGGGAAGAGAATCGAGTTGCAGAGCAGCAGAGCTGGCAGCCAGTGCTCTTCTTTAGACCTGGGAAAGTAAGGAGGGAAAAAACCCACCCAGTTTCCAGCCTTTGTTTGGCTGCAGTGTAAGATGAAAATACTATCTGTGCAGCAGTGCAGATGAAAGGATGAATTATTCTCTGATTGAGCTGCTGGGTCAGAAGTAGTGCATACTACTGCTGGAGAAACAATAGGTGATTTTGTGTCTAGTTTAAAGCTTTCTGCAGAGCCAACCCTTTTCTAGGTGGCAAAGAGCTGAATTCATGCATCTTCCTGAGCAGCACCTGCCTTTCCCTGCAGGGAGTTGGCTCTTGAAGTCCAGCTCTCCTGGAAAAACACTCCAACAACCCTCTCTGTTCCCTGCCACCCCTCTCCTGCCATTGCCAGGTGCTGCAGGAGCCTCCTGACAGCAGAGCTCTGCTCCCCATGGCCTCCCGAATGAGCAGGGCCATTCAGCCCAGCAGGGGGGGCAGGAAGGGTGTGTGAATGGGGGCATTGCTCCCACTTGCCAAAACAACCTCTACGCTGTATCTGCAAAGGTGTTTTAAATGGAAACGTGCCCAAAGCTGAACTTTATGGAAACATTTCCAGCTCTGTCCTATGGGGATGGGAAAATAAGCAGCAGTGTGTGCCCCCACCCCCAGGCTGGGGGAGCTGGGGTGAGTGAGAGGCTCTGGAAGCCCCAGGCAGGTGTGTGTGCACAGGGGGAAGTGCTCCGTGTGTCACAAAGAAAGAATGTCCTGTGATTGCAGGATCAAAGTCCATTTCTTCTCCCCTTCTATAGAGCTTTTATTGAGCACTCTTGATTTTCCAGATGTTTTTCTAACCAGAGCAGGACCCAGCTGGCAATACCCCAAAACCAGTTGCTTCCCATGGGTTTTGCTGGCCCTTGCTGGGTCCTCGAGTCTGGCAGCAGAGGCTTGGTCAGGTGTAACCCTGCTGATTCACAGGGGAGGAATGGAGCTGGGACTTGCTGGAGGTCAAGTGGAGACCTGGCACCTCCCACCCTGGCCCGAGACACAGACCTCAAACCTCTTTACTTGGCACACAATGCAGAAAAAAAGAGATTTGCTGTGTTTTTCAAATTGGATCCCAGATTGTTTCACCCTGTCAGGTGAATTAATCCTCTTTGTAAACAGGTGGTTTCACTGACGACAATAAAAATTCTTTGGCTGTAGGTGACTCATGCACAAACAGCTCACCATGACCAGGCTGCTCTGAGCCAGATGGAGGTTAGTGGATATTATGAGTATTACCTGGGTTAATAGCAAAACATTCAGCCTTCTTCATTTGGGATTTTTATTTTAGTTGCTAGAGGAGAAGAAAAAACACTTCTGTAACTCTGGGATCTGTGCTCTAGTCAGGAGCAACAAGGTAAAAGCTGTGTGCCTGTTTCTGAATTATGTCCCCAGTCAAAACACTTGCACAGCTTTCCCCAGCCTGCCCTGTGACAGGGAGTCCTCAGCTTCTCAGTGGTACAACCTTCATCAACGGGGTTTTGAATGGATGGGTGGGAAAATAGATGGGGACAGAGCTGTACCTGAGCTTTGGTGCCTCTCACAGGTTCCTCCCAGGTGTGTAAATCCTTTTGCTCTGCTGTCCAATCAGCCTGGGCAAACACAACATTTCTTTCAGCGTGGAAAGATCTGTGACTACAGTTGATGATCATGTTGCTGAATTAACTTGGCCTTGCCTAAACAAAGGAATCATTCAGTCAGGGGAGAATGACCCAGTTACAGACTCAAGGCAGAGTTATTTTTGGGTTTTTAAAGAGAAAAAAAAACCAAAACCAACAACAACCTTTTTAACTTAAGGGGATTGAAGGACTTGAATCGATTTTTCAGCTCTGATCCCTCATGCCCAGGCAGCCATTGACCATTTCCCTTCCTGCTGGTTACTGATCACTCTCATTCCTCAGGTACTCATTAGTGCAGCCTCCCAAGTACACGGTGGGTGTTGACTCAGCTACTGGCCTCCCTGCCCCAAAACAACACCCTGCCTGCCAAGAGCAATCAGAGCTGTGTCCTCCTCACCTCCCAGATCTGTACCCTGGCACTACATGGGTTTCATTTGATGGATGCTGCTTTGCAGAAGCCTTTAGGAAAGCTTCAGTGAGGGGGAAAGAAAAAGGGTGGCTGCCTTCTGCATGTGCACTTCTCTTTATTACCCACTGACTTCTGTCCACTCAAGAATTTTCTGGGTATTGTGTATTTTGCACTCTGTAAAATCTAACCTGCTCAGAACATGCCACAGATCCACAATATGCCAAGGGAATATAAGAGGGCAGGGCAGAGTCCTGCCTGCTTGTACTGGGCACCACCTGAAAGAGGAAACTTGATTCTAGTATCAGGTGTTGAAGAATAATTTCATTTCCAATGGTTAGTCTGAGCATATTGGCTCTCTGCAGCTGGGAGCTGAAATGGTTTCAGAGCTCTCTTTGAAGTGGTCTTCACACCCTCCTCAGACTGAAGGAGTCTTTTAATGGCTGAGGTTACTAGTCACATTTAGAAAACATTTGGAAAGCGCTTATAAAATCAGTAAACATAGAGGCTGCTCTTTCTAGATCTACAGTTTGACCCTTCCAAAATGCAGGAGCAGGCATATTTTCAGCTGCCCACTCACAGGCTTGTCCTCTCCCAGTAACAGACCTGAGGTGCCACTGGCAGGAGCCAGGTGCTGCTCTGAACTCACCTCAACTTTCTGTCCTCACCTTGCAATATTCCTCCCTCAGGGGAAAGCTGTTGTGTTTATCATAGAACTTTTGGGGCTTCAGCTCAGGGAGTTAAATGGGTTTTTCTTCTCCATGTCAGTTGAATGAAGCTACTTCAAATTCTATTCTATAAAGCAGGTTTTAAAACCTTTCTGTGCTGACTTTTATTTCCTTCCTTAAAGATGTGTTGCTAAATACTGGGTGCAGAATTCTTCATGCTTGAATCTCAGCCTGAAATGATAATCATCTAAAATCCTACAGCATCTAAAGTGTATAGTTATCCAAAATGTGCATAACAGCAATAATAGATAGGTAACAGTGCATTATTTGGTTTATAGCTTGTTTTGTCCTGTTAATACTGAGCTGTGTCTATTTTAAGGCAAATTGCTCAAGACTGGATTGTAGCACAATTTCCATTGACCAAGTTTTTACCACTGAGAAAATATTAAGAGCCCCAGTCCAATGAGCCTGCACTCAGCAGGCTCTGAGTCTTCAATGGGTACTTGCCTAATTATCACTGTTAAATTTTGGTTCATATTTTATGAACTCATTGTTCTTTTTGTCTCCTGTAGCCAAATCAAGATGACGACAGCCACACCACTGAGCAATGACACTCACTTCTCAGTCAATGTGACCACAAAGTCTCAAGAACCAAGTCTCTATCAAAGTAAGAAAAGTAGGGGGGGGAGTTGGCTGCTTTTTTTTCTTTTAAGTGGACCTTGAACTCTGCAAACTTCAAGCAGTGCAATGACAACTTTGTAAATAAGACTTCCCCCCCTCCCTTTCTGTTTCCCTGCTAGGTTCTGGAGCAATAGTTGCTGCCATCGTAGTAGGAGTGATTATTATTTTTACAGTGGTTCTGCTCATACTGAAAACATATAACAGGTATGTGGCCAGGTTTTATACTTCACTAAGGTGAGACAAGATGAACCAAAATCATTAAGTGTGCTCTCTTCTAACAGACCATTTATTGCTCAAAATTTCCAGGAGAATCTAATGTGCTTGATGGAAATCTCCTGAATCTCACTGTCAGCATTTGGTGAATTGCTTGGAAGCAGGAGGTTCTTGATGGAGGATGCTTGAGGGGATCTCTTTTTAGGGCTTGACAGAGGAAAGGTCTGTGGTGTGCAGCAAGGCTGCCAGAAAGGAGCTTGACTTCTCACTTTTCAGGGGATTGGATTAGACTTACACGCTCTAGAAGCACTCACTTGCCATTTAGTATCTTTGGGATGAAATCCTGGCTTCTACTGATTATTTCAGTAGCTGTTCCAAGTACCTGCTTCTGTGGGAGCCTTCCCAATGTGAGACCACAGCACAGGGAGCCCTGGTGACCATCTCATTTTTACCTCTACAGACGTATGAGAGTGAAGCGGGAGCTGGAACCCAAACCCTCCAAACCAGGACTTCCACCTGCTTTAGGGCAGAACAGCAGCAGCCTGGCACAGCAGCCCATGGTGTCCTTCATACCCGTGGATATCCACATGCAGAACAGGTAACTGGGAATGCTCGACCTCCCTGCAAGAGAAGAGAGATGGAATTCATTTTTATGTGGACCTGGGACTCCTCAGCTGCTTTTGGAATAGCAGCGAGCTGTCATTTTGTCTATAGATTGTAATTAATCCTGCTTTGGGAGGAAAAAGGAAGGATCTGGATACTTTTTGTACAGCTGAAATCAACTGGTGGAAGCATACAAATCATCAGAGATGCAGTGAGCCTTGTGACAGAGCTCTGGGAATGGAGACACCGAATAGACCAAGGCCACTTGTTGGGAGGAATGGTGCACATGTATTTTGTGGAGCTTCAGCTTACTCGGAGAGTTTGAGCTTTCTCTGGTCTGCAATGACTGATGACAAGCTGGAATAAGGATTGGGACTTGCAAAGTACAGCTTGGGCTGAACTGGGGTTGTTATGGTCTGTGTGAAAGAGGTCTGTAGTGTTTGATGCATGAGGGATAGCACAGGAAGTATCAAAGGTGTATTTATCGTTACTCATGTTTCGTGTTTCTAACGCCACAGAGATAAAAAAGTTACTTTTTATTTTCAAGTAGTTGAAAAATATTTCTAGAACAGACCCACGTCCAAGTGAACTCACAGCAAGAACAGCTTTGGATTTGGAAAAGTGGGAAAGCAGCTGTGGAGAGGCAGCACAAAGCCACTGAGGCTTTCACAGCTGCTGTGCCGGACTCGTGTCCCGGAACGCTTCGCTCCTGAACGCAGAAGAGGCTTCAGCTATTTTTAGGAGACTTTTTTTTTTTATTTCTAGAAAGTAACCCAAAGGGATGTTGTTTGGCCAGCGTGACGAGCGTGGGTGTAGAGCCAAGCAGCAGAGAAATTCCCAGGGGTGTTCACAGCCCACGGGTGCACACACAGCAGCACTGTCGGGTGCTCAGTGGCCGATTGTCCCGGGCGTGTGCAGCAAACGCTGCCTGACACGGAGCAGGGAGAACCTGAGGAGTTCAACCCTGTTTGAAACAGAAGTAGACAACTAAATTCAGTTCCTTTGCCATTTTTCTGTGTGTGAAACCGGAGCAGAGTTTGAATTCCAAACTAAATATTAGGACAGCTGTTTGTGAAGTTTCTAAATCTCGTTGTAAATATTTTATTTCTCCGACTTATTTTTCGTGGCAGGAGTGATGGATAGAACCAGGCAGAAGGGGCTGCAGGTGCCAAGGTGATTTCTTTGTAAAAATGTGAAGGAATTGGCCTCCTGGTCCTTTCTCTAGCCAGCCAGGGATGTTTTCTGAGCATGTCCCACCATATCAAACCCAAGATCTTTAGAAAAGATAAGCCCTATCTTACTGTTATTTTTAACACTGCCAGCCAGACCTGCTTCTAGCAAATTTTCTTTACTCTCCATTACAGAATTTCAAACCAATGAAGCAGACTTTGCTTCCCTGAAGCAGAATAAGCAGGACTTCTACCAGCAATTCCAGACAGGTGGAATTCCTGTTCTTGGCAGAATTTACTGCCTTGGCCACGCTCACATTGCTCAGTCTGAAAAAATTCAAAGCGTGCTGGTTTACCAGTAAAATTTGCCTTCTATTGGTACAGCCTGGGAGGGCTCCACAATCCATTCTGACTCCTGTCAGCAAAATCCAGACCTTCTGCTGAGCAAGCAAAATCACCTTCTGAAGAAACCAAAATCACCCCATTTCCACTGCACTATCAGGCTTGTGCCTGTGGAATTCACTGTGGATTTAAGAATTTTCCAGGAACAATCCCACACTGTCCTTGTCCTATAACTGCAGCTGCTTCAGCATTGCTTCCACTTTCAAACCTACAGTTTTTGGAAAGCTCCATTATAGCCACTTTTGTGTGCAGACTTGCCACCAAGTTAAAAAAAAAAACAAAAAAAAAATCAAAACCTGAAAGCTGAAACTCCAAATTGGTCTGTTAAAGAAATCCCAGACCATGTGTAAGCCTTTGGAAAGAATCAGCAATGTCAGTGTAACTCACTAATTATGATTCACAGAAACTCATTAGGGACCCTCACCCAGTTAATACAAAGCTGAACGTTTGGTGGCACAGTCCCAGTCCCTCAGCAATGTGATCAAATCAACATTTCTAGTTCTTTACTCTGTTCTTTGGTTCAGTTTATCTTGACAAAACACCAGCGGGGCTGTATTCAGCAGTGACAAGGGGAACGTTTGGGTTACAGGGCATATAATGAAATATTCCTTCGTTTTTTTTTCAGTAGATGGTCTGCAGTGGGTTTGCAAGAGTAAGGGGCTTTGTTCCTTGCTCCTAAAAGTCTTCTAGAATTAACAGCTAACAAGTTGGATCCCTCAGTCTCACAGCTGGCACTTTACCGATGCAAGTACGCAAAACAAAAGTGCCAAATTGTCACTTCTAGGCGAGTCCCGTTTCCTCAAGCTTCCCCAGGCAGCTTTCAGCCCTTCTGGGGCTGTCACCCGCGGCTGCAGCAGAGAGCACGTAGCTCCATCTAGTGTCCTCGCCCCGCCTAACGGGATGCGACTGCTAGTTCTCAACAGGCAAAACCACGAAGTTCACTCCAAGTTTAGTTCCCAGCTCGACTAACTTTCAGGAACTGCCCGCAGCCGAGTCCTCCTCCCCCTCACTCCGCGGTGCAGCTGAGCCGGACGCTAGCCCAGCTTTGGCGGTGCAAAAACGCGGCGTTAAGATCGTTAAAAGTCTAGACAGATAAAATTTAAGAATGTTCTTTTGAGTCCGAGTCCCATAGTGGATTTATTTTCCAAAAAGCCATCTGTAAAACCACGTGTCTGTCACCCGTGACACACTGGCGACTGATGATAAAGCAGGAAGCTGTTGTTATACTTTAAATAAGGAGCATAGTATTTACCTTTTATTCGCACAGTTTATTTTTTACCGAGGGCTGTTACTTTGGATAAATTTGTATCAACCTCAGTGAACTGTGACTTACTGTCCCTTCCTCTGGGGCATCCTCCA
>NW_008604492.1:5968-9320 GCF_000691845.1 Merops nubicus | reverse complement strand
ATTTTGCTTTTAGGCTTAATGTTTTTTACTGTCCTTTTTGTATTTTCCCGTGAGATTAAGGTCATATTTTTTATGCATGTTGAAAAATATTCACTTATCAGTATGGGTGCAACTGTAAACAAGTGATAAAGTGACAACATTTACAACAGCAAAACTGACAGCATTTGCTTTAATTTTCTGCCATTTTTGTAATTATATCAATCAAGACCAAAACTAAAATGATATTTTAGCATGCAGTAAGAAATGAGGAATTCAGATCTTAAAAGACCATTACAATTAGCTTTGAAACATTCACCATTTTAACATAATTGTTTCATATAGCTTATACGTCTTCATTTACAGGCAAATATTCTGTTGATCTTTTATAAACAAAGTAGCACCCATCTGCTTCTTGAGACACTCCTGGCGCCTATTCATTGCAAAAATAATACATGTCCTAATGACTTCCACATATTTTGAAATCTCCCTTTTGAAATTGGTCTTGGCAGATTATTTGCAGGTACTTGAGTTGCATCTGTTTGCAATTTTGCAAATGCGGAAGACTTTAATGTTGAGCACTGCAAGAGGGCTATTTTAATCCTCAGATAACATAGGCTGTCATCAAAAGCCACATTTATCTTTTCGAAGGTGGGGCAAATGTTTAATGTTAAAAGACAGTAAAAGGTCAAGGTCAAGGCTGAGGTCTGAATATTTTCCTTTCATAAAATTGTGTCTTTTGTCATTTACTTCTTGCATTTCCTTCATTTAAGTTTCAGCTTAGCTTCCCATTGCCAAGAGGATGTTTTGCTGATAAAAATGAAAGATCAGGAAGAGAGTAAATCTGAAATAATTGTGAACTTCGGTCTGTTGTACTTATTATTACCATGTGGTTAGCAGCTGACCAACTTAAGCCGTTTTTATTTACACTACAAAACTGAGCAGCATTGTCCTAGGAAAGTACAACTTTTATTCAATCATTAGACTATGTTAAAATGGAGTTAAGGGTCTCCATCTCACAGAAGCAAGGAGGTAAGGTTGCAATGACATCCTTAATGTACCTCATTGGGCCTTGTTATTGCAGCACATATGGTATGCTATGAAGGATTACCAATTGTTAGAGGACCCCTGCAAGAGTTGGGCACGGTGGGGGTGAGTTAAGGATGACGTTTCAGCTTTAATTCCTCTCTCATTTTCCCTATTGCCATTTGACTGTTAACATTTCTTTCTCTGCCTCTTTTTTTTTTTTAGACTAAATTTTCTTGCTTGAATGTTAAAATGTCCCTTTTACTTCATAAAAAGGATCAGTGTTTTAATATAGAGGGAATTGGAGACCAGAAGCTTTCAGAAATGATTATTTCTAGGCAGCTACTTTCTGTTCGTGTTGTTGTGCAGTGAGAATAGCTGGAAACCCGTAAATGTGCCAAGGTTTTAAACACCATGAGGTTTAGTGTGAAAGAGGACTGAATGAGTGTTGTGTGGTACACGTTATTTTCATGTTTCTTGATTAGCTCTGTAGTTACATGAAGACTGTGTGCTTACCTGCAAACTTCCACTCCAGTACCTGAAAGTTTTCTGCATTCACAAAGTTTAACAAAATGGTTGCAAGATAGTTGTTTAAGGAGGTTTCCTACTGAGCAGCAACCACATCTAAGGTGGAACAGTAAAGCTATTTTTACAGCTTGTAGCAGTACAGGACAGGAATAAATACATGAATGAGATAAAATTGCTGTGAGGGCTGAGGTAGTGGGATGGTAGTGTTTAAGATAGCATTTGACCAGGGGTTATAACTTCAAAAGTGTCTCAGTAGCTACATGCCTGTGCCTTACATATTCTGAAGTGTGTGGCCTTCTGGGTCTTTAGGTGCTTGATCTCCATTTTAGTGGAATTTAGGTGCCTGAATAAGGGTCAAGGGCTTGCATGCCTTTGGGCTTCTGGCCCTGTGTTCAGTTTTCAAAAGGACATTATGCACATCTCTAAAAATGTTTCTCAGGGTGGTAAATTTAATGCAGTCAGAATGCTGTGCATTATTGTCAGATGTGTACTACGGCCAACCTGAATTTTGCTTTTCAGTCTTACATGAAAATTCAGCTTCTAGATCAGCCTGGTTTCTCTCTGTTATCTTGGCACACTGATTCGGTGCTGTCTTATAGGATGTAGTGCCACCTCCTCTATCAGCATGCTGCCTCCTCATTATCATTTAATTATTTATTGTTTCCATTGCAGAACACTTGGGCCTACTCAGTGAACAGCTGTCTGTGCTGGGGTGGAGCTGAGTATTTGGGGAATGAGTAAGTAGAAGTAGTTGTGCAGTAGCGGTCGGGATGGAGAAGTTGAAGAGTTTTCTCCACTCAGAAAGAAGAGATTGTTTCTTGAATTATAGTAGAGGAAAAAAAATATGACGGGTTTGGGAGTTATTTGTAATTTTTGAGGCAGAGAATAAGGAGCCACATTGAAAGTGGCAAGGAAATGGTATTGCCAGTTAACGGTGATAATGAAAGTATGGAATGTCAGGAGATTGACAGGAAAGAGACATAGTTCAGTTTTATCCATTCAAGTTTAAATTAGCAGTGACATAATTAGGAGAGGTGTCTTAGGTGTGGGCAGATGTGTAAGGTTCAGGTAGGAGACAGGTGTAGGAGGTAGATACATGTGTCATTGACATAAACTTGGAATAAGGCACAGGAGCAAAAGAAGAGATTACTTAGAGGAGTGAATGAGAGAAGGGTAAAACATAGTTGTGTGGAAGTCAGAAAATTAGAGAGGGTAGAAGAGTGTTGTAGCAAATAAGACACTTCTAGGAACAACTAGATGACAAGAACTGTAAAAAAAAGATTCTCGGAGCAATTAACTGATCCTGGCTGCTTCTTGCTGGGGCACTGACATGGTTACATTTGTTAGATCAGTTTGTTAAATCTAGTGGGACAGCAGCACAAAGTGGTTATCTAGTTGGGAGCAATTGTCATGGTATTGTTTTTATGCTTTGAAAAATGTATAGTGCAGTTACTGCAGCCAATTTTCAAATTATGATTTAGCCATTGTCCTCACTTTTCATGACTCAAAATATGATTCTGTGGTATGGACTTGCATTTTGCTAACCTATCACTAAATGTTTGTGTAGTTCTCCAGTCTGATGTGTGTCAAGAGCCATATTAGATGATGATTTTATATCAAAGTTGTCTTATCCTTACACTGCTGATGATCATTTCTCTAATCAATTCCATCTTCTTTTCTGAGCTAAAAAAATCTCTATACTCCTTTTTTGGGAATTCATAGGGGAGGTTAAGTGAATGGTCCACCTGCTTCCTGATACGTTGGCACTGGGATGACAAAGAAGATATTGGCCCTTATTCGGTGCTCTTTGGACAGGTTTGTG
>NW_008604492.1:0-5937 GCF_000691845.1 Merops nubicus | reverse complement strand
GAGGAATGCCTGAGGGCAGGAGGATGCAGCCTATCTCTGTGCTCTCTGGGCCATGCTTTGTCTTGTTGAAAGTCAGAACAGGGTGATGCTTTCCTGGGAAGCTCTGAGCTCATGCGGATGCACAGGAGAGCTAAGCTCACTGCAGTGATCTTGACTTCCTTTTGCTGTTGCTTGGGCTGAATGTGCCTAGCCCTTCTGCTGAAGAAGCAAGTCTTGTCCTCTTGTTGCTTCCTCGTTTTTATTGTCTTTAGAGGCATATTGATGTTCACCTGCCCAGATATCTTTATAGCAACTAATGAAAAAATACCTACATGAACAACGTAGACACAGGTGCACCTTGGGATGAATGTATTATTTATAAAGACTTACCATCACACCCTCACAGTTACATTTTATGCTGCTTGTGGGTGTACTCCTGTGTCTTGTTGGCAATGCAATTAGTTGCACTGTGGGAGATTCCCAGGTTCAAAGCCAGGCATGGAAAATCTATTTCACCCCTTTTTAATATGTGGGTCTTTTTGCAAACGAAAAGAAAAAAAACCAAAATCATGTCACCCCTTCACAAACAAAGCAGAATAATACTATTTGTGAATATCTTACAAAGTCTGATCCAGCCTCTAGTGCTGCTTTTTATGTTACAGCTCAGCATAGTTGCACTAGACCAGTACTGCTCTGCAGGTGGAAGTGTGAGGGCCATTGAACACTTTGAGTTTTTCCAGTGGATCACAATTACAGAAACATCTGTGCTAAATAACTTTGTGCAGATGCACTGTGAAAATTCAGTGTTCAATAGCCCTCAACATTTCTAATTTCTTACTTGTGGTGTAGTTTAGAAGTTGCACGTTGGGTTGCAGTATAAAGCATATTGGAAGCATTTGTGAAGGGCCTTTTTAGAATGCTTATGCTGCAGTGAAAGTACTCCCAAGTGCTTTTCTTTCTTTATTTAGACTTATTCCATTTTAAGATGGACAAAATGCATGTTAAGGATGCTGTTGATTTAGAGTGCAGAGGTCTGGTATATTGGCATGAAAGAAACCCCACCCAACTGAAAATCAATTTTTAAAAAAAATTAGTCATGTAGGGACAACAGGGAAAAGCTGAGTTTTAAAACTATGGAATGCTACAGTGAGGTCATACAATTTGAAAAAGTTGAATGCATATGCTTCCTGAGGAGATCTACTTAGTAGCTTCCATTCTCTTTCATCTTGGCGTGCTCTATATTACAATAGCAGGACTGAACTAAAAACTCGAGGAATACGGGAGTAATTCTGTGAATGCTTTGGATGCTTCCAGGCTTAACTTCCATAAAACAACTAAAAGGTATAAATGCAGGTAGTGCGTTGCTGCTTCTTTTTATAGGGCTGATTTCATCTTTAACACAATCCATGAAAATGCTTTAAACAGATCTTGATTTCAGTTTCAGTGGTGTCTGCAATGCAGGAATGATTTGCTGGAATCATTTGCTCTGAGACACCCACTGAAGGACATTTAATACTTTCTCCTTCATCAGGATATCTATGAAATTGTCTGGACTGAAGTTAACTATGTATTTCAAATTTAAGCCTAGTCTTTTGGGATGGGTAGCAAAGGGACAAGTCGTGTGCTAGAAGTAGTGTGATATTTATCCTCTGTTCCTCACAGGCCGAGTTTATCCCGTACCATGGCAGTCAGCCCAGCTCAGCAAAAGCCATTTCCACTTCATTTCTCAATGTCTGATTTTGCTTCCATTGAAGTTAATGGCAAAACTCCCACTGTCTTCAAGTGCAGAGGGATCAGATATTCAGAGAGGCTGGCTAAACTTTTCGTGCTTTCATCTACTTGGAAGTCAAATTTTGCGCTTAACTTCATTTAATCTCTTGGAAAACCTAAGCTTTACTTATTTTCTCTCAACTATTTCTGTAGCCTGGTGTTATACATTGCTGTGATATTACTGGTTACTGAGAACTTGTCATTACTGTTTTGTCTTTTGGTTCATTTACTAATTTCACCTGAATGCAAGAATAGAAATTTGATTCCCTACGATCGGATTTTGTTGCTGTACTTTAAATCATTGCAGCCTTTCCACGGACTTAGGCTCTTGTTAACAAAGGTCATAACATGACTAGCCATATATAATTATTTGTGTTAATGAAATACTTGGCTGCATTTATGGTCCATTCGGAAACAAGTATGAGCCTGACAGAGACAAATATGTTTTTCAGTGTGGATTTACATATATTTATGGATTAGAATCAGGCACTTCTCTTTTTATAGTCAGTGTAGGTTTAACTAGGTTAAAAGGTTTTTCTGAATATTCATCCAGACATTTCTTTTGAAATAAGCTTCTGGTTTAAGTTTTGCACAAATTAAATAGTACATAAAAACCGGAGGAGGAGAAGGGAAGCGAGTTGAAAAGAAATGAAAAACTAAGTATATTTAAGTTTTATGGCTTACAGCCCCCCAAATTTCAGAGCTTTGCAAAATTAAAAGGTTAGCTATGAATAACCACAATCAAATCTTTCCTTTTGTCCATATCTAATTCAAATGAGATTGCTCCATATTGACTTCTAATGCTAAAAGGCCACCCATCATGGAATCCCTGCAGCCAATGAAGCAAGCAAGTGAATGCTTTCTTAAATGATGCTAATCAGTCCAGAGAGGCCTGCCCTCTATCCCCATCAGTATTCTGTAATTCAGATGTGCTGATAACCTGAAATTGAATGTGTCAGTATGCAGACATGTGAAGAAAAAAGGAAACTAAAAAGCAAAAGAGGCAGCTATAGTGACAATGCCTGTTTGATTTTTTTTTTTTCTTCCAAGTGAAGAATAAAAAGAATGGTTCATATTTGTTCTCAAATGCTTACCAAGAGCTATACAAGAACAAACAGAAAATTAATAAATAGGCTAGACAGTCAATTTCCAAATTGACAAATTGAGAGGAAAAAAAAATGAAGAAATTAATAAAAATAAACCAAAAACTAGAATCCCCAGACTCCAAAATAAAACACATTTAAAAAAGATAATACTAACAGTTTGAAATGTTTGTATATAGAAAGGTTCCAGCCTGAATGCTTTAAGAAACGTGCTCTCTAACCCTTATGATATCTAGCAGAAGTCAGTTGCTATGTTTCTTCTACATCTTGGTTCTTTTCAAACTTCAGATTTAAGCTGTTCTATATCACATCTGGTTTAAATTTTGAACAGACACTTTCATGTCAGATGCAGATTTTCTTCCAAAGTGACATATGTTTGCTGTTGTATTAGGCAGTGTTGTATCAAAAAATAGATTGATTTAATTTTTCTTGAACTTCCTTCAATATAAAAATTATTTAGCTTTCTGAAATAATTTTTGCAGAAACTTTGGGTCTCTTTCTGTTGTGCACATGGAAGTGGCCGGCATACATTTGAAAGGCAGGACTGAGTCCTTTGTTCTTCAAATGTTCTGCTGCTTCTCATGGTATGCATTGGAGGTGTTGCCTGAATTTGGTTATGACCCTCTGGGCTTGTACTTGAGTTCCACCTTATTTTATCTATTCAAAAAGAAGCATTGCTATATATATACTCTGATTTATACTGTCTATGCTACATAAGCTTTTTAAGATGTTAGCCAGAGGAGATCTTTTATCCACTGACAGCTTCTGCCACAAATTTATCAGAAAAAGTAATGATCCTAGTGGTAGTGCTCTGATGCAAACTGGGACACTGGGAGGTGTTGGTTAACCAAACTGTAGCGCTAGTTTCCTTCGGCGCATCGTGGTCTGTGACGCTGCTGAGAGCCATTTAGCTTTCTCCGTCAGCGAGCCGCCGAGGAGGCAAGTGTCAGCACCCCCATTAGTAACGGGGACACGTGGAATTGGGACAGCACGCCCGAGTGTAGCGAGTAGGTCAGCTGGCAGGGCTGGGAAGGGAGCATGGTGTCTGGAGTGCAGCACCATCTACCCGCTTGTGCTGTCAGCGTTCGGTGCTCTTCCCAAGAGCCCATCTGTCCTCAGAGGTGGCAGCCCTCAGATGGGTGTGTGCAGCAGCTTGTGGAGCAGCTGTGTCTGTGCCTGGAGGGCTTCTCAGTGGCCATGGGCTCACCTGGCGTGGAGGTAAACAAGTCTCTATGTGGATATGGGTTATTGAGGTGGCCACCGCTCAAAACTTAAAATTGAGGAAACTGACTGAAAAATGAACGGTTCCTGTCTTGGATGCCGCGTTTGTCATGCTGCCTGCTGGGACAGGGCACCTGCAGGACCTGCTGTAGGCACAACTATTTGAGGTTACTGTGCTCTTTTCCAATTCCAGTTAGAGATTGCTATCCTCTTCAGGCTTACTTTTTGAGCAGAAGTGGGTGGAGGCTTTCATGCCTGACCAGCTCTGCTCACTAGCTGGCTGGGCAGTTCCCGTCAGACAGAGCTGTGAATAGGGCACCAGATTCCCCCGTAGTCAGACAGGTTCCCATTGACTTGCCTGTGTATGGCCTAGTGCTCCCACCATTAGCCTCACTTTGAGTGTGCTGAGAACTGCAGCTTCTGTTAATCAGTGGGATCTAAGTGCAATTAGCATTTATGAAGGGACCACTTGGACGCTTGCTACTGTGCCTTTCCAGGTCTGTTGATCGAATGGAAAGAGACCAAGAACTGAACCCTGTTCTCCAGTCCCCTGTATGCCACCAGGAGATTAGAAGCTAGCCTGAACAGGATGGAAATGACATCCTGAATTTTAATTATTTATCTGTACACTTTTTTATATCTTCTCATTGCTTGGATATTTCATCTTATCTTAAAAAATATTTATTTGAAATTGTCAGTGATCAAAGGCTGGGAAACAAAACCGAGCTGGATATGATTTTGCTTGTTTTGTGTGTGTTTTTTTTCTTTTCTCTTTCCTTTTGGAGGAAATTGGAGTGTCAGGATAATTCTTGTGTATGCAAACTTTACGAGATGAAGTCAATCCAAACGTTACATCCTTCAGCTTCGTAGTAGAAGATTAAAACTAACATATGTATATATGATCAATTTTACCTACTGTGAGAATTCAAAGATAACTGGTATATCTTGTTTTTAATTCAAATTAAATGATTTTTACTTAATCATTTTATACACACACACACGTACACATTCCCTCACAAGCACACGTCTGTGTACTGAATTGATAAAGAAAGAACTCTGGTTAAATAATCCACTTTTGTCTGACAACGGAATCAGTTATAGAGGTGCAAATATGCAGAAAGCTATTTGGAAATGCATCCTCGTAGTTGTCAGGTTTTATTATGCAGGAAGGTGTCATGTTTGTTACGAAGCTGAGTGCAGATGGCAGAGTGGAAGAAATGGATCACTAATTTTAACAATGATTAATGAACAGAGATAGAAAATGAATTACATTGGACTATCGGAGGCAAGAAATATTTTTGAGAAAATTTTGACTCATCTGCTGTGCTGTTCTCTGTAAATTATTTTCTGAAATTCTATATGTTGTCAACAGTTGACTGCCTTTTCCATTACCGTCTATTTCTGTTCTTAAGCACTTTTGTGTTATTAGAGATACATAATTTCCAAATACCAATACATTCCTGATTGCTTAGAGAAAATATATGTAACAGTATGGATGTTCCGAAGGCTCTGGCCACAAATGTCCTGTTTTATGATACTTTCTCATTCTTCACCATCTTATCACTGCATTAGAAATATTTAGTGTCATTTTATCCTTTTGTTAATAAAAGGAGATAGCTGGTGCAGAGTCATCATTCCGCATTTTTTTTTAATAAAAATAGGGAAAAATGTAGCCGCAAAAGTTAAGAATAAAATGCAGCCAAGTGGTTTTAGCGTGGTTTTAAGCTTACAGTGCTGATTCCACCATTTGTGATTTCACAGTCTAACCGGGAAAAAACATACACACAGCTGCTTTCTACACTGCTGCCACCCACGTGCTCCTTCGCCACCGGCTCTGCCGGCGCGGACGCGCTCCCCGCGCTTG
>NW_008604491.1:0-15762 GCF_000691845.1 Merops nubicus | reverse complement strand
TTTGATAGAAGATGATAGAAATGGGGTAGAATATTTTTCTCCATTTTAATTTTCAGGATGGGAGTAAGAGATTGCATCTTATAGTATAAGAAAATACAAGGTTGGGGTTTTTGTTGTGAGATTGCCAAAAAAAGGTAGCCTGTTGCCCTGTTTCTCAGCTCAAGACTCTACCCACGACATGCTTTCATCAAAGGAGAGCCTCATGCTTCACCCTGACCAGGTGACAAGGTACAACCACCTTGTCTCATACTCCACTGCCTTCTCAGCTGTGCTTGTCCTGCTCTCACACCCATCCTACAGACACTACCAACTTTTCCATTTGGTCTCTTCTTAAGTTTCCCCTCTGCTTCATAAGTCTTATTACTCTTTTCTCTCAATTTGTCTGAGATAACTTAAATTGAAGTGATTGATAGATAGACAGAAGTGATTGATAAATAGATGCGTGTGTATATGACTGAAACTTGTTTTGGAAGTGGAGAAATTACACAAAAAAAAAAAGCCAAGACTGCCAAAGCCTCAACCCTTCAGAATAATGTAAACATTTTGTTTGGAAATTCTGAAATGCAATTAGCAGCATGGGATTGGAAGGTCCTCAAGTCCAGGCTCCTATTTTCATTGGCGACTACTCCATATATTCCCTTTCATGAACTAACTGAACAAGGTCCAGTAGAACCAGTTAAATTTCTTTTCCTTGTTATTCTTGCTAAAAGACTGTCCTAGCACCTCATTTTGATGATGCTGTTAATGGTAATTTTCATCCCAATTTGTTCCCTCGCCAACAACATCTTTTAATTTAAATAGTTCCCTTTCTTCCTTCATCTTCTCAGTTGATCCTTCTTGATTTTGGCTGGCCAGAAGAAGACACTATTTTCCAGGTGAGGGATGAAATTCCTTAGCCAATATCCTGTACAACACCTGTACATAAAACTGGCTCTCCTGACTCCATGAAGGTTATCAGCTCTCTTATGAGATGTCTTGAACAATTAGGGACATTGAAAACTCTAGCACAAACAATCTTTCTCAAGAGCTTATCACCTACCATTTTGTGCAGGCTGGAACCTAAATATTGTATGTGCCCCATGGAGAAGCAGGTTGTGATGAGATGAAGGGAACCATCCCATGGCTGTGTCTGGAGCTGTAGATCTTTGGAGTATGATGCCTTCCTGCTAGGTGAGCTGGAAGGGAATAAGAGAGGTTCTCTAAGGGAGGCTTTGGCTGTATTTTGGCAGGAAATAACTGAAACTGATATGTAAATGCATGAAGTGCTTTGACTTCAGTATTTTCTGTCAAAAAAGTTTCCAACTAGAGCTGACCACATGTCAGGTGACAAAGCCACCAATTGTTCTTATTTTTGCTGGGAGTCTTTCTGAAGTTATCATGCACTTAAAGCATTCATTATTGTCTAATTACTTTCAGCAACGAGTTATGGGCAGAAAAAAAATGTGCTCTGAGGTGGTGAAGCTGTCAATTATCCCTGATAATTAAGGGGCCAGGTGCATGTTTTATTTAACAAGACAAATATCTCCCCAGATGTTGAGTATCTGCAAGTTCATAACCACACAGGTATTTGGTACTTGATGTGCCCAAGTCACCTGCAGTAGGTACTCATTTAAGATGGTCCTTTTTTCGTGTGTGCAGTAGGGTTTAGATTGGCACATGAGCACGTTGCCTGTTGAATAATCTATCCCTCCTTCTCTCTCTGAGTGTCAGGGTCATTTACCTTAGTCTACACTGGAATTGTTATTTTAATTTATTAATTTGGTTAATTTTGTGACTAGAATACCTGTCATGTACTTCTGAGTGCTGTCATGCCCTACAGAAAACATAATCTCACTACAGGGTGATAAAATCTTAGCAGTGTTTTTAAAATTAATGACTTATTTTGGTGGCAGGTAACAGAAGCTGGCACATGCTATGAAAGGGGCACTGTTAGTTATCAAACATATCTGTTTGGAATACTGTTTTCTTCAATAAAATGGAAAATAAAATGGTCCAAGTGGCAATGGATCCTAGAGCCCACATGTTTTCTATGGAAAGAATGGTGTGCCATGAAACAATCTGGAGTTATTTCTTTCTGCTTTAATTTCTTTCCCCAGTTAACTCTTGATGTTATTGCTTGGAAGAGTAGCATAGAGTTTAGAAAAGGCAAATAATTAGGAAATTTGTTAATTACTTTTTACTAGCTCGGCTGCACTAGATAATCATTGCAGGTTCCTTTCAATTGTTATTCTTCTCTTCTCCTCTCTTCTCTTCTCTTCTCTTCTCTTCTCTTCTCTTCTCTTCTCTCCTTTCCTTGACTTTTCAGTTAACTCAGATCTATACAATTCTGATTTAAATGCAGCTTTGCACTCCTAGAGCCCACATGTTTTCATGGAAAGAATGGTGTGCCATGAAACAATCTGGAGTTATTTCTTTCTGCTTTAATTTCTTTCCCCAGTTAACTCTTGATGTTATTGCTTGGAAGAGTAGCATAGAGTTTAGAAAAGGCAAATAATTAGGAAATTTGTTAATTACTGTTTACTAGCTCGGCTGGACTAGATAATCATTGCAGGTTCCTTTCAATTGTCATTCTACTTCTATTCTATTCTATTCTATTCCATTCCATTCCATTCCATGACATTTCAGTTAACTCAGATCTATACAATTCTGATTTAAATGCAGCTTTGCACTTATATATTTACTACATTTAAAAGTGTAAATTTTTTAGAGCTATTTCCTTAATGCCTACTGTGGAGGATTCTAGAAGGATGAAACTGCTTTTATAATGCTACAGAATAATATTATTCTTGTGAAGAAGCAACATATGCACATTTATATTGGCAGAACAGGTCTGCCCTCAGTGGTTAGGATGTGTGTATGTGAATTGAAACAGTTCTGGGGTATGGAGAATACACAGGAAAATACTCACTTGACCTCATTGATTTTTGCTTTCAATATGAAACCAACTGACATGTAAAAGAAAAATCCACTAATGGGTATTAAAAGAAAACAGATCACCTCTGGCTCAAGACATCCCAGAGATTTCTGCACTGGAGGCAGGATGAGGGTACTGGGGAAATGTCAGTCCCCACTTGACCTGCTCTTTTCTCTGCATGTCTTCCCCCAGACAGTGTTGGAGACAGGATGCTGAGTAAGATGGACCTCAGGTCTGGTGCAGAGCAGGGATTTGTAGAGCTTATGGCTTTCAGCTGGCCTCCATCAGCACGGGAAACTCTTCAGGTGAACTATGGCACCAGGTAGATCCTCTGGCTTCCTTAGGGATCTCTGTTTGGTTTGTTTCAGTTAAAAAAACCAAACAAACAAAACCCAAATAACCCATTTCAATATAACTAGGAAAAAAAAAATCCCTATTTCCATGTAAGTCAGCTGTCATCTGTCTTAGAGAGAATAATAGAACATAATAAGACAACAAATAATAACAGAAGAAGGAAGACTGAGGAGAGGAGTATGTTTTTTTCTTTTAAATCTTGACCTTTCTCTGTCCTTTTGCAGTTGAAGATTGAATTATTTCAGTAGTTCACAACAAAAAAAAATACTTCCAAAGACAATTAATATCTTGGACTAAACCTATAACAGGCTCTCAACAGCAAATATCCAAAGCATCCACTATCATGCACTCCAAACACGCAATTTCCCAATTTCAGTATGATTTTGAGTCATCTCAAACCTCACCAAAGTGATATCTAAATATTCTGTTTGCCTCTGTCTTTTAAAGTTTTCACTCCTCCTGGCACAGCTCTTTATGATTTGTTTTACTGCTGTCTAGCATTCTCCCATCATACATTCAATAGCAAATACCTTCCCCCTGCCACCCTGAACATATGTTACTGCAGCAAAACATCTCAGGTTGGTCCCGGAGGAAAAATGTCCTTCAGATGCCAATCAACAATATTAATAACCACAGGAAAACAAGTTCTACTTTGCTCAGCTCATCCTGAAAGCTAAAGTGCTGCTAAAGGCTGGTCAGGAACATGATTGAAAGTTAAAGGTGTCCACCTATAGAACATTGAACTGTAATTTTAAATTTTTAATTTTAATTTGATTTGACTCTAGGAATAACAGGTGATGGCTGCTCCTTCCATGCCTTTGTGTTGCAGTAATCACATAATGTGAAGTGTTAATAAATGTTTAAGCTTTGTTTCCCCATTCTTTGCTTTTTTCCAGCAGAGATGTAGCTCTTTGAGAAGTGGCAGAATGAAAGCTCTGAAGGACCAAGTCCTCTCCCTGGGGAGCAGGACTCAAAGCACCACCAATGTTGTGATGAGTGTTGTCATAACAAGCATTTGAATACTAAACCAACGAGAACTGCTCTGGGAATGTGGAGCTGGATTCTAATTTCCACCTGTGAGTAAAATTTCAGTAGGACTGTCAGTGGTAATGTAGGTGTGTGTGTTCTGATTTATTACCAGAATAATCTCTTAGTCCTTGAGCCTGTTACAGGCAGATATGTCATGTCCAAGAGAAGCTATGACTGAAGTCATAATCAGTTTAGTGCTGGCCATTTTTTACCAGGGACTCGGCAGGCATCAAAATCTCATTTCATGTAGACCACCAACACTTGTCACATTAGATTATCTGCTGGGTAATTTTAAAGAAGTGCTTTTAAAGCTGCAAAACAACCTCAGCTCCCTATCTCCTGAGCTGTTGTTGTTTGTACATCAATGTTACACTAGTGCCCAGATGTTCCAAGCTCTGGATCCTGTTGTGTGACGTAAGTGCTCCAAAGCTTCTGTAGTGTTAGAAGATCCTACAGGACTTTGATCTTTATCATGCAGATTGATCTCAATGATGTAAAAACCTGCCAGTCATTGAAAACGCCACGGTCAACACAAAGAGTGTGAAGGAGGAATGAGACACAAAGTTTTGTTTTTATCAAAAGTGACCCTGGCCCTGTGACTTAAAACCAAGATGTTGTAGTATGATGCAGCATTGCCTTTGTTGTTCACTTCTGAGCACACTTTAGCAGTTCAGTTTGGTAGTGGTGCTTTTAAAGCACCATACATTTAGTATCAGGCAAGTTCTCATTGTAATTTCTGTTTACTAGTCTCCTTAAATTGCCTGTGTCTCATGCTGCCTACAATAATACCACAGCAGCATCCTGCTGTGTCACTTGCTGTGATGCCCCACATCCCACCTCTTCATCCCATTCTGCTTTACCAACCTAGTGCCTGGGACTATAGAATCTACAGAAGTGATGGGGCAGGGATCTTTTTTTTTTTTCTCTTTTTTTTGGCATATCCTCAGTTCAGTCTGACTTCAAATACTGTGTTATGGATACAACAAACCTCAGACTACTTGAAACCTGGATAGACCTTCAGTCCTAGACAGAAAAAAAAAATAAATTGAAACGTTTGGTTGTTTAAAAACCCCATCTTGTTTAGTTTAGGTGCTTTCATTTCTTTATGGCAAGCACTTCCAGCACAGCCACAGCAATAAGAGCAGCCAGGGGAATGTAAATCTGAGGAGGATTAAGCCCACTGCCTATAAAGCTCATGTAGCTCTTGAGCAATCCAGCAGTGATCAATTCATTATCATTACAAGCAGCTTGCCAAAGAAAACTTACAGGCTGTTGAAGGTAAGATGAATATAAAAGTAGAGATGAGACCAACTCTACTGTTCACCAGTGGACAGGAAAAAAAGCCTTTGCAGCTTTAGCCAGCTGCACCGAGAGACACTGGTGATAATTTTGGATAAAGTGCATTAGGGATTGAAGATTATTTTTTTTTTTTTTAATTTGATGATCTTTTAATTTATTTTTTTTAATTGAGATTTAAAGTGGCTGAGGAAAGAAAGAAGTTGGAGAGGATACTGGAAGTGGAAAGGAATGAAGATTGCCCGCTGGCTTGTCTTAAATATTCCTTTCCTTGGTTTTTTGCAATATTCAGCCACGGAATCTCTGAGTGAACATTTTCTCCCCACAAAACCTTGTTTACTTTACAGTCCAGTACTAGTGCTGTCAAGCACCATGTGCCAAATGAAACACTGGGGGTAAAAATGACACCATATAAATGCAAAAAGCGCCAAGTTTATGTGTACAGAGAGCACCTCGCTGTTAGTGAGCAGATCTGGAACAATAAGTAGAAAAAAAAAGACCAAATAATTTCTGCTGTGTTGAGTGCTTTTTGCTAAAAGAGCTGTGATAATCTCTTAAAAGAAATAATGATTTTTACAGTCTTTAGGAGGCAAGTTACCTCTGCACAACAGTTATAAGAGCAAGTGATTGACAGCCTGATGTGTAAGAAGCAGTTCAAATTCACCATTAGATTTAACATCACACCAAGGAACTCACTCCTCTTAATTAATTTTTTTATTGCAGAAATGACACTGAAACAGAAACTTGTTACACTCCTTTTTTTCAACTGTGCTGTGTTCATTATTCTAATTAAACTCCTTTTTCACTTTTAGCTGTCTACAGCTACCCCTAGGATTAGTTCTGCCTACTTTAGTTCTTTCATACACCACTTTATCATCTTGTAATGGGCTCTGTTACATAAAGTAGCATGGCCACAGCAGTGGAAGTTACATGCAAAAGCCTGGGCAGGACTTCTCTACTGGCAGCTAGTGGGATTTTGGCTTGGTTACCCATTTCATGCATTTATTGCCTTTGTGTGGACTTCAAAAAGAACATTAAGAGGGACTCAGGCTTGTTGACAAGCTGTCTTTTGACTGGATTTTCTGAAGCTTTTAAACAGAAATTTCTGTTATTCATGCCAGGCATGTGTGGTCACATCATCATGGAATATTCTCCATCTTCCCCTTAGCTGTTCTGTGCAAGTGCTCCTGGCAGCCAAGAGGGACCCACCGCTCCTTTGTCTGGAGCTTGCCCAAGGGTGCTGCCCAAGGTGACCCCTTGCCATCATAGCCTGTGCTGAGGAGTTGAAGGCAACAGAATTGGAGGAAGGCAGTGAGTGAGGTGTGCCTAAGGGCTGGGGGAGAGAGAAAGAAGTCAGGGAAAAGCTCCTCCTCCTTCCCATACTCCTGTTTTCTCCATACTTATTTGACTACTCTTTTTCTCAGATATTATCGTAATTAATCGAACAACAAAATCCTGACTAAAAGAACAGGAAACTGGTAAAATAAAAGAATTGCTCACCCCTTTCTTCCAGGAATTTTTCTAGAAGCAGAATGATTCACACAGTGGAGGCGAGACAGACTTGCCTGATCCCATGTCTGCCAGAAGCTGCTCAGCTTTACCTAGTTATCACTGAATTGATGGATGCCCGTAACTTTAGGGGAAGGGGGTGGGAGGGGAAGCAAAAAGCAGAAAAAGCTTGTGTTGAAAAGCAGTCAAAAGCTGAGAAAGAGCAGCTGAAGGGTAATGTGCTATCCTTACATAGCTGTGTGAATGAAAACTCAGTGCTGTGGTACCAAAGCTGCTTCCAGGACCCAGACTTAAATTGTGCTCCCCCGTTAGAGAGCTGCCCTTCTGCATCTTTGAGAGTGAAATCCTGTCCCTTTGAGATCACCGCAGTTCTTTAGTGTTGATTTTGGCAGGAGCAGGGACTTAACCTAAATATTTTATGGTACCATCACATAGCATAACATCTTATAATTCTTGGGGGAAAAAAAAAAAAATCAGATCTTCATTTGTGCTGCCATGTGGCAAAGGATATGTCCATATGGCCATGTTCACAGCAATCAAACAGATAATGCCACTGAATTCAGTAGGCACCATCACAGCACAGCCCTGCGGAGGCTGGAAGAGGGAAAAAAAAAAATTAAAAAATTAAAGAAATCATTGATTCAAATGAGGCCAAGATTTCACCTCATGTTTTTAGTGTAGCAAATGTTATTGCAAGCCCACACAGAGCCAGCGTGAAGTGCAAATTACCACAGGAATTTGTCATATTCATTACCAACCTAGCATCATTAGTTTATATGAGTGTAGGCAATTAGAAGAGAGGTTTCAGTTTCTTTCTTTGAAAATGTGAATTTTATTAACAAAATGACAAGCTTTCTTTCAATGAAAGCAAGACATATGCTGCAGGAAGAGTCATAAATTTAAGGAAAGAGCTGAGAGCCAATGTTTAACAAAGGCAGCATCACTCTGCAGACTAGAAAACAGGCAATAACTTTTTTTTTTCAATTCCTGCTGTACATGGGAATCCAGTAGAAGAAAAGTAACCACAGCTGAAGAGATTCCATTGGAAAAGGCAGATTTTAAGCTACCGAAGGCAGAGTAAAGACACTCAAGGGACATCAGTGGACCTTGTTATCAGATGCTGTACCTAGATTTGTTTAGTTGCCGTTGCTCACACTTCATTTTTGGGTTATTTTGTTACACACACACGCGCACAGAGTATTTGATAATCCCTATATGCAAAGCAAAGCCACACTTTGCTGGAAGGAATAGTATTGCAGGCAATACTATTTCTCCCAGAAAATGAACATAACTGATGATGCTATCTCCCTTTCCCCCATGGGTGTCAGTCCCACCCTGGCTTGTCGTGGTTAGTTCAAGTTTGATTCCATCTGATTTTTTCCTGAGTATCAGTGGAAGAAGAGACAAAAAAAAAAATGCTAGTTTTGTCCATAGTTGAATAAACATTACATATGTTTGAAAAAGCTACAGCCTGGCAAAAAAAAAAAACCTTCTCAACCCAGTTTGCAAACCGGTGTTGCGCTGCAGGGCAGCTGGGATTTTGTGCCCGCCCAGGATTAAGGGGAGCTGTCGGAGCAGGTAATCCTATTCTAGAGCGACCTCTCGTGTTGTGTCGGTTAATTCCTGTCTGAGCTATTCGTTTCTTTACCCGGTTCCCAGCCAGGTTTATGGAAACACCACCGAAAGGCTCTGGCTGCTGGTTTGGCTCCGTGCAGCAAGCTCAGTTGTGCATCCCCCTCTCACGCTTCTTCCTCTGCACTGACTCCCTTCTTTTTTTTTTTTTTTTTCCTGAAATCACCCCAACAACACGAGCGAGAGGATTTCCTCCCTCTTTTAAATTAATTTTCATGTGTATTCACTTCTGTTCGGAGTCTTCACCTTTCAGGGAAATGACCAGATGTCTCCAAGAGCCTGGAGCAATGCTGGCATCAGGAGACTTCGCCCCCATCCTGAGTGACTGCAGCCTGAGATGCCAATATGTTCTGCTTTGTAATGGATGATTGATTTGCAAGGCTGTTTTGCTCTGATTCTCCCTTGCTTAAGGAAGCATTGGGCCATTTTTTGGTTTTTTTCTTCTTTTTAGTTTATACCAGGCAGTATTTCCCCTGCCTGAGGTCTTCTGTCCAATAAATCCAACCATACTACCCTAAGTAGCTGCTCTTTTGTTTGTGATTTTTATTTTTCCTCTAGAGAGGTTCTTATTATTTGAATCTTTAATAGCAGTAAAATTACATTGGGGAAATAACCAGATCAGTTGGCTAGATACTTTTGAAGGTACATCAGTGGTGGAAGGAGGTAGAAGCCCACTCCTCTGCAGCCACATGGAGTGACCACCACACTGTGTCTTCTCCTTGGGCCCTCTACATGCTGCCTCCTCCTCCTTGTCTCATCTCGTACATCAGATCCAAACATTTAACATCCACACCTCCTAAGACTTTGTAAGCTGTGGCTTCGGGCACCTTGGACAACCCTGTGGTAAAACCCCTCAGGTTCTACCAGAGTGTGAAGACGTGCAGCCACGCTCTACCTGTGCTAGTATTAGAAAGTCCTCTGGGTCCAGTGAAAAGACCATAAAGTAGTTTCTCTGTGTGTAACTCCTCTCCCCAGGAATGTTCACCTCTGAAACACCAGGATGGGCCAGGCCACCTCTGGCATGGGACTGGAAGTGGGGTTTAGAAGTCACCCACCTTCAGGTTACAGTCCCTTGTCTTTGCTGTGAGAATTGGACTGTGGCTTGGTTGAGCAAGAGTAAAATCACTATACTTAATCCAGTTCCCTGGAGCTTTTTTAATACATGCAACAGATTAATTACACAGGTTTTTTTAATAAATAACAGGGTCTGAGCTTTTAATTCCTCATGCAGTGGGGAGGGTGCTAAGCCATAACCTGCCAGCATACACATTACTCTGCCTTGTACTCTGGTCTGGCAGGAGACAGGAGACTCTGAGTAAAATAGGAATCAAATTCTCAACATTCTAAAGCACTATCAGGCTCTGACAGAGCAACGCTCACGACTGATCTGCTATTAGCTACCAAGGATTTTTAATTTATTTTTAAAAGCATTCTTTTTCTTGCAGGACTGTGGCTGGAGTAACAAATGGATGGGCTGCAGTCACCCAGTGCATCCTTCACTCCTCAAGGTGAGTGTGAGTTTTACAGCTGTGTTCAACAGACAGGGCAATTCCAATTTATTTATTTTAATTATTTTTTTTCACTCTGAGATCATGGTCTCACTCAGTTCATTGCATTGATCTGTTTTCTGAGAAGCAACCTTTCTTTCTCAAGTTTATATTTAAAAAGACTTATTCCGAATTTCATCTATCTGGATGCACTGGCGAGCTCCTCATGGAGAGTTTTTGGCTGATCCTCAGGAAAAAAGAAATTCTCAGAAGATTCCTTTTGTGTAGAAGAAAACCACTTTTCATCCCGAACTGGGGGAATCCTGCAGATGTAGAATTTACCCCTAGAGGTCACTGCGACCCAGGGATTTCAGCAAACCCTCCCTGGCACCCAGCAGAGCTAATGCCTGGGTGCTGCAGGAGCTTCAGAACTCTCATGAAGAGCCCTTTCCCCTCTCTTTATCTTTTTCCTCTTGCCATTTCTTTCTCTTCTTCTGAAGTTTAAGGCTTACCACTAAGAACCAGCAGGCATTCAGCTTTTTTTTCAGATGAAATGATCTTTGTTGTTTGGTTTTGTTTTGTTTTTAATCTTTTTTTTTTCCCTTCAGGATTCTTCCTTTGCCCTAGGAAAAATGAAGGATAAATATGGCCATTTTATTGCTAATTATTTTAATTCAGGAGAGAATTCACCTTCAGCAGGTGAAGAAGATGACTTCTGGGTTCTTCAGTGTAAATTCTTTCATAGTAGTGAATTCTACCATTCTGAACAATTTAGGCTGCATCTGATTTAGCTTTCTGGCACAATTTACTGATATGTCCCATTTTTTAAGCTTATGATTTCAGATTTTTTTAAAAAATTCTCCAGTTTTGATGCAGCTTACTGGTAGCTCTGAGCCTGTCTTATGCAGACTGGTTCAAAAGCATCATTGCTACTTTTGCAAGGATTTTTTTACACAGACTTCTTCATACTTTAGCTTTACTTCACTTTTCAGAACAACTCGAGATCTGCTGGAGCTACACTGCTGGGATCATCCTAATAAACTACAGGCTAATGTTTTAATTTGGTGGGGGGAGAGCTACTAAATTGTCCCACATAAAATCAATCTTTTCCAAGATTTTCCAGGTCTGCTAAAAATTTTGAAACACCTTTGAAATGTGAGCTACTTTTTCTCAAGTCTAGAGATATATGTGTTATATAAGATATGATATATATGTCTAGAGAAATATATGTTGATATATAACTATTTAGTCTGTAAAAGAAGTCTAGAACAAAAAAAAAAAGACCCTTTTCTGACTTTTCACAATATTGTGATCATATTCTGCCCACAGAAATTTACCTCAGGTTTTCAGTAAAGTGTTTATAAGTAGCCAGAACAAGTGAAAGAACAGTTAGCCCAAATTTCCTCCATAGAAAACTTTAAAGATGGAAAAATATCCATGGCAAGAAGTTAGTGTATTGATGGAGCTGGGTAGGCTACAGCCCCTTGGATAAGACATGCGTTGTAATTGAATAAAGCAGAATATCACCTTTGCAAAGTATGCAAATTTCTATGAATAACGGCTCTAATCCTATTAGAAAAGAGATTAAAAGTAGTTAAACATGTCAGCCTTGATTCTGCTCTATGACTTGTTAGCAGAGACAGAAGTATATGCTTAGCCAGCTGATGAACTGTTGTGGTATCAGCACATTCTCTTGGGGACCTGCCCTATTTGCAAAACCTGGCTGTTGTACTTTGATTTATCTGAAAATACTTTTAAAATAGCACTAGCTATCTGCTACTCTACATTCTGTGCTCATTTGTTTTGGCCTCTTTGAGAAATCACAGCTCCAGAAAGGATGTGGTACATTCTTTTGTGCCTGGCTTTGCTACTGACTCTTGGTAAGCCTTCTAGCAAGCCATGGAAACTCTCTACATGTTGATTTCCTGCTTTGCACCAGATTCATCACAGCCACACAAGTCAGCATTACGTGGGAATGACCAATTATTAACACAAGTTGGGTGATCCTATTTGGACAGTATAGAAATTAAAGAAAATACAGGTGTTCTGGTTCCAAACTATCCACTGTCTGGCCAAATAACTGTGATGAAAAATCACAGTGGTGTAAAGAGGACATATTGTGAGGTATTACATAGTTACATGGAAAAAAGGAAGATAACTCACTAAATAAAGATATAAATACAGACTTTGACCTTTTCTAGGTTCCTAAAAGGAACTGTGTATATTGGGGGTGGGAAGGGTGTAGGCATAACATTTGTTGGGGTGGAAGAACTTAGCTGTGGGGGGGAGAGGTGGTAATCTTGGCTCTCATTACCCTCTGTTTCTTGTAAATAAAAGGGAATGATGGAAAAAAATGTGAATTTTAGAGGCTGTTTGAGTCTAATAGGAAACTTTTAACTGGAAAAGTTAAAAATGTGTGTATTCACACACCCTAACCCTTGACAACGTAGTATGTGGGAACCAAGACGTGGAGTTTGCTAATACATGAAGTTATCCCAAAAACCAAAGTTCTAAGCAGAACTTTCTTTTAATCCTTATATTTTCCATTTTCTTTTCGATTTCAACTTAAAAAACCACTTTAGCTGGGGCTACTTAAACACTTGCTGCTGTGGCCCTCTGAAAGATCATTATAATCTGGTTGAAACATGACATTTTTTGAAAGTATCTGAAGGGCTACTCAGCCTCAACTGTTCAGTCTTTCCTTCAACAGGGGAAGCTTTACTTTTTGCAAGATGGTTTTTTCACCATGTGACAGGAAATCACCTCATCTTTTAATATCAGTGGCAAAATTCCCCCCTAGCCCATGTGGCCTTTGGCTGAGAGGTGGTACCACTCGGGAGAAAGCAATGTCCTACTTTCTGGATATTTCCACTCTTGTTCAGTGAAAGAACAGCATGTTTTATCATTTAGCCACGACATATGATGGGGCGAGGAGATCCAGAGAGATTTCTCAGAGCTGCCAAATTTGATGCAGTTCTGTGAAGGATATTTCTTACCAGTGAGAAACCCTCCCATTTCTTGCTCCCTTCTCATCACCAAAAATGTATCTGTTCTTTTCTCTAGGTCAGCCTACTTCCTGGCAGGCTCACAGTGCTCCTGGAGAAGTAGGACGTTGAAGGAGAGAAAAAAACATCAAATGGAAGTGTTTCATCAGTCCCCAACTAGCTTCCACCAGAAAGACCAGCAGTCCTGGCTCCTCTGCCTTAAACTGTGTTTCCTTGTGTCTCGTTTGGGACCTCTGGAGTTTCTGCTGCAATTATGGACATGAGAAGGATGTTCCTGCAGCACTGGGGCAACCCTCAGGAGCTGTGGGAGAAGATGGATGGCTGCTTCACGGGTTGTGGTCTGGCAGAACCTGGACCAGATGCTTTCAGAGGGTGAAATGGGGATACAGGTGTTTTTGGCAGCTGCTGCAGTGCCTAGCAGAGAGGAAGGCAGTGACCTGGTTGCCAACAAGACCCTGCTTCTAATACACCACCACAGCATCATTCATGGGTCTATTTAAAAAGGGGATTTTTACTGCTGTGGGACAGGGAGGAAGAATCACCAGGAAGGGTGGAGAGCAAATAGGGCAAAAATCAAGCAAGGAGAAAGCGAGACACGTAGCTCCTTGCAGAGGGCAAACGGGGGGAAGGAAGATTTGGGGTGTGGGGAGCTGACCCTGTCTGTGCTGCTTGCAGGCTCAGCATCCCTTCCCTCTGACGTGGTGGTACCCTCTCCTTCTGGCCAACGTGAGGGCACCACACTGCCACGCCTGCCTCTCACCCTGGAGGCACCATCCGGGCACGGATTGTTTCCTTCCCAGCCCGTCTGCCGTGCCAGACTTAAATTCACCTTGGCACAGAGCGAGCACCTGCCACTCCTGGAGGAAAAGCCTCCGTCCCCTCCCTGCTCCCCGGGGAGCAGGGGAGACAAACAGAGCAGCAGCTTGCTGGGGCCCTCCTGGTGACGGGGCTGCAGCGGAGCCTTGGAGCCCTATTGATGCCCAGCAGGAACAATAGCAGCCAACTGCTGCCATTGGCAGTGCCAGCTGTGAGCAGGGGAGGCCGAGGGAAGGGATGGGAGGGCATGGCTGGGGTGGGATGCTGCAGCCCCCACCCTGCTGCATGCTGGGCTTACATCCTCCTTTTGCTGCGTTTCAGTGGTTACTAGAAAAGGAGAGAAGCGAGGGAAGGGAAACAATGAAGGCTGGTGCCTGCCTTTCTTTTTATCCCTTGAAAGCTGTGCTGCTATCAGTTTTACTTGCTCCAGGCTTGAAGTGTCCCAGGGAGGTGTCCTGGAAGCTGGTGCCCAATGTGTGTTGTCCTGAGCATCTATTTTAGCTTCCTGTGCTGTCACTCAATGCACTTCCTTCCTGGAAATTTGTTTTTCTTTCTAAACATTATTCTGCTGTCAACTTTCTGCCAACTTTTTGTTTGAAGGGATTGGTGTAGGCCTCTCAGACCAAAAGTAAGGCAGACACTTCCTAGCCCATAATTGTGGCTGGTTTATGGGTTGGTGGCACTCAGAGGACCCATGTGGCTGGCTGGCAGGGCTGTGGGCTGCCTGTCCCTGCCTCTACAGAAGGCTTTTTTATTTTATGCAGAACCCTCACTCTGCCTTGCTAAGCAGAGCTCTCAGGCCTACCAACAAAACCCTGTTTATTTTGTTTTGGCACATTAGCACTGCAGGTTGTGTAGGGTTGCACCTCTGTTGGGGAATGATGTCAAGTCCAGGAGAACATGTATGGTGGAGTGGAATTTTCAGCCAGGGGCTGCCAAGCTGCTGTGCAACTTCAGCTTCAGGCAGACATCAGTGAAATCTGCAGATCCAGGCTTTCCCCCAGAGCTCTACATCATTAAGCTGCAAGCCTTGCTCACAATTTGCTAACTAGGTCTATTCCTAACGTGGAGCAGCAATGGGAGTGTGTGGGCACTGCTGTTCCTCATCTGCTTAGCCACAATAATTAGGTGTGGTAAGGGATGGAGGATTGATGGGGAGCTCCACGTATTGTCACACACCACCAAATGCTCCTGAGATACAGTCAGAAACTTAGAGTGAGTAGTAGAAGACTGACGACCATGAAAATAGGGGAAAAATCAGAGGCTTGGGGGTTTGGTCTTTTCAACAAGTGGTCTTCTCCATTACATGAGATTCTCAGAGGACTATAAAAAGTGGGCAATGGTCCATTCTGCTCATAGCTGTGGCTCGTCTCCACTGTTTCAATGAAAAAAACCAAAAAAGTGTCCCAGAAACGGTGCTGGGTGTCAATAGATGGGGATATAATTAAGAACATAGTTTCTTCCACTCTGTTCAGTGACCAGCAAAAGCTCTGAAATACAGGAGTGCTCTATAACTGTTGCAGATCACTGGTGGGTGATGGCCTCCTTCCAAGTACCTTTGGAGACCTCATCACATCAGGGATCTGAGGATTCAACTCAAAAGCTCAATTCTCTGTTGTAACATCCCTTCCATAAACTTACAGGGCAAACTGAGTGAAAGAGGAATGTAGTGAGAGGATGGCTTAGATCAGACATAGCTGGGGCAAAAAGATGGCAAAAG
>NW_008604490.1:30217-38720 GCF_000691845.1 Merops nubicus | reverse complement strand
TTCCTTTACGTGGTGGCAAGAGGCAAGAGGCAAGGTCATAAGTTTTTTATGCAAGATGCCTCTGAGCATCAATTCCAGAAAGCTGGAAGATGTGTAAAAATCATGCAATCAAACAACCATTTCCTATCAGTTACATACCTGCAGCACACAGAGTTTGGTACAAGCTGTTTTAGCTAAGGGCTGGCGGTACTAACAGTTTCATTTACTCAATTGCTTGAAGATCTGTGGCTTTTCAGCTAATTCCGAGCTAATCATTCCTTACCTGGGCTTAATCTCCTCTATGGAAACCTGACAGCTTGGCACAGAGAGATCTATAGTCACGTACACGTGCTCTGGAGAGTTACCTGAGGCTGTAAGCATGCCATCTTCCAATCCAGTTTTCACACTGTCAGAGTTAGCAGTTCAATTTTTTAGGCATATGCCTGTGCAGATCTTAGGGCAGAATTTGACACCATAGTAGCATATGACAACATCAGTAAGTCATTTGACTAAACTAGGAAGTTTTACATCAAAAAAGTCACTCTAAATAATTTATAGCCATTTAAAGATTTTTTTTTTAAGTAATAAATTTAGCTGGTTTAAGTTATATACTTGAAAAATTTAGTTACAAAAGAAAACAAGTTTAATTTACAACACAGTTTTTCTATAAAAATAATGGAGTTGCACTAGTAGTCTATAGTGCCATACAGGGTATTTACATAATACAGTAATGGGGTTTATATACATTTATGTTTTACATTCTCTTTTGTAACCATTGTGCTGTGAGAATGTTTATTTTCTGGTTTGAATTTTTTTTTTATTGCAGAGAGGATTGAAAAAAAGTTTTTAATCAGGTTTTCATTTGTTCTTTCTATGTAGTTCTTTTAATCATATTCCTTTAAAAGTCAGAAGCAAAAAAAAACGTTGACTTAATGGGAACAGATTATTATTTTAGCCTAAGCTTCCCAGTGGAAAAAAAATGTATCTTTTTCCAAAACTTTCTCCTTCTGGTTGTCTTCTGAAAGTTACTGTCTATTAATTGGGAGTCTAGGTTGTCCTAGGTCATCCTGAAGTTTTGCTGTGATGTTCTTTATTGTATTTAGGTACTGCTCTGTTGTAACTGAAAATGTGGCTTCTTTTGTAGCTACATTTTACTTTAAATATACCGAAACGGACATTTCACTTACAAAAAAAGAAGTTAAAAGCTAGGTATATTATTTGACTGCTTCTCAGGTACTGAATTTACATACAATTGTAATAACATGATAGAGCAACATTTTTTAATTTTAGGGTCTTTTTTCCATTTACATATTTCAAATTTATAGCATGCTGCAATCTGAAACATGCTGGGGGGGAGTATGACACATATTGCCTTGTACTATATTGAGGTGCTTCCCAACAATGTTTTAGTATTTCTGGAGTCATCCACATAACAGTTTTTAAGGAGAATATATGAAAAATAGGTACCTAATTCTTCTATCGGTGTGGCTGTAGCTTAATGCTGCTCAAAAAAGAGTTGATATTTACTGGATGCCTTCCAGTCAGCAGCACACAAGGACAAAAGAAGCCTATCAGGGAAAAAAAGGTATCCTGATCCTTCTTAATCATTTATAGATACAGAGAAACAACAAAACTGACGTGTTTGCTGCTGCAGATCCCTCACTGTTAGTAGTAGATGCCTCCTGTGCTTTCAGCTATTGCAACTGATGGTTTTGGTTCTCAAGGGGAGTGTCACGCAGATATCCCTCGTGTCTCTCCACAGAAAGGTTTACAGCAGACTTTTCTCTTTTAGCTTAAGCGTGAAGGGAAATCCTAAATCTTCTATGATATTATGAAAACACCAACCAACCAACAAACCAAAAAAAAACCTACCCAAAAAAACAACCAAAATCTGGGAACCTCTGTCTTAATAACTCTTCTTGGCTATGCATTGTGCAGCAGTGTGCTCCAGCAGGGCAGGTGATGGATTTGTCTGGGGAAATTCATGCAGGTGCAATAGATTGAGCTCAGCATGGGGGTCAAGGTTATACATGCTGTTTGTTACCGCCCAAACTGCAAACTCTTGCAGCCATCCAAAATTATGGATATTTGGCAAGAACTGTGCCTATGAGAGGGAGTATACTTTAGTTTTCCATTCACATACTTGTGCTCCAAGGATGGATTTATATTTTATGGTTTCTTATTTGTTTTCAGCTGTTTTCTCTCACGAACTCCCTCTCGCAGTTGACAAGCACTATCTCCTTATCTCCATTCTCCACCTGCTGTAAACTGACCTTTGCTACTTGGAGATTAAATCTTGCTGTCCTGGTCAGAATAGATTTATTAATTATATTTGAGAGATGCCTTCAAGAACTTAAGAGCTTTCATCTTTCTCAGCATGGCATAGGAAATATTACAAGTTGTGTTTTCAATCAGATTACTGCCTTTGCTTCAAATCACCATAGGAACATGAAGCAAGAATAAAATGTGTCTACATATAAAAATAAAATAAAGAAAAGGAATAAAGTTTAATTTGATCTAGGAGAAGACTGGTTCTGTACAGTATACTCCATCTGGCATTTCCACATCTGAATTCCTTGACCAGGTGGAAAGGGGATAGTTTTATACTTACTGGTATGAGCCAGGTAGACTCTTTCCTTGCAGTAATGTTAAATCACTAATGTTGCACTAATTGCAAATACACCAATTACGTAGTCTGAACCAATCAGATATTTACTGCAGAGGTAGGGAACTTAGACTTTGTTCTTGGATCCTGCCACCTTCCTGAATTTTATATATCTTCCTTTAAAGTTTTCTTGTTAGAAAAGAGATTCTTAGATTTCAAGTCAGTTTTGGGGAATCGACAAAACAGTTCTATTCAAAAAGCAGGTGTTTAAATATCTTGCTGACTTAAATGCTGCACCAAAATGTCAAAGCTGAAATTGTTACAAAATCTGCTTCTCTTATCTCTGGAGAGGAAAATGAAGCAGAATTGACAACTTCCACTGAAAACAGGCAGAGGCTGGGGCATTCCTTCCTCATTTCTTCTTACATAAAGGAGGACCTGGATATTGATGTCAGTCTCCTTGTTTCTGCCAATCCCCTTCTACTTTTCAGTCTCCATGTCATTTCTCCCCCATAAGTAGAAATGTTCTCCATTGACCTCCTAGTGAAACCAGCCATGCAAATACTATGTCAGGATTAAATAGTGTTTTTGAGAATTTAGATTCTTCAGCCTCTGTTCTCTTGGGACTTCTAGATCTGTCTGTTTCATGTGGCTACTGCTTTGGGAGGGTCTGCAGTGGAACAGACCCATGGACTCAAAACAGACTCAAAACGAAAGTCCTTTATACTCAAACGTTCAGTCCTTTTGCATATCCACATCATGCCATCCCATATTCTTCAGTGGATCATGTGTCCTTGAACTCCATGGCTGAAAGAAATCCAAAGTGCAGGAGGGGTGCACGGCCCTTTCAGCAGCAGCAGAGCATGTACAGATATTGCAAAAACAACAAAAAAACCCTCTTGTTCTCAAGTACATTAGTTGCAGGTGCATCTCCAGTGCAACGTTCATATTATGTAGCTTGGAGGCATCTACTAATTGTGGAGATGTAAACAGCCTTGTACCACAGGGATTACAGATGCTATCTTATTCCAAGAGGTATTAAATTGTGTCAGCATTGCATTTTTAAGCCTTTTGGACTGAGAGAAGTTAATAAATTCTTGTTACAAGGCAGTTTGTAATGTCAAAATTTACTTCAGAACTAACTGGTCAGAAGTGAACTTCGAATTTTTATTTCAATTTCATCCATGCATGATATTGTCAAAGTGATTCACTCAATAGGAACTATCTAATGAGGCTTTGTAAGCCTTAAATAAGTACCACTTTTATGGATATGATAGTAGGTGGTACCAACACATATTTTGAAATCTGCAGCCTGATGCCATTTGGAATTAATAGTTGCTACCAGTTTGGGAAAATGTTCACATTGTCATAGTGAAGTGGATTCCAGTACATAACTGGATAGTAAAATTGCTAACTCTTGTCTTCAGATAGCTATTAAAAAACAGCATAAGACAGAATTAGCAGATTCATTTGCAAAAGTAAAAATCCAACATGAAAACTTAAGATTTTACAGGCTCATAAACTTGTACTTAAAATTTATGTATGGAGTTGTTAGTGACTTGGCATAGCTAAATAATGTCCTTTTACTCTGTATTTGCAAGATTAAATGTAATTACATATGCAGTAAAACCTAAAAGTGACCATTGTTCTGCCAATGACCAGGCCCAACAAAAATGATACCACCACCAGCAGGAAGATGAACCAATACACAGACTGTATTGTATACAAGAAGAATATTGCATGAATGATCGCTGGGGGTACAAACAGATCAATCAGCTGGTACATAATGGGCGCCACCCCCAACGATCTCACAAAAGATGTGACTCGGCCCACAACAGGTGGTCCAAACAGAGACCCGAGGTTGCCCACAGTTGGCATGGGAAACAGCCAGACCAGCAGGCTAAGCACATAAGAGAAAGGTGCCCACATAGTGACTCTCACCCCATCCGCCCGCATTCACAAAGGTCTAAACAGACTGGGGCCCAGCTCCAGGGAGAGTCAGGAGGTCTTCCCTGAACCAGGAAGCTCTGTGGAGTGCACTCCACAGACAGACACTCCTGACTCCCTGCAACTGGTCCCAACTTTTATCCCCAAGCAGGGACACGTGACCTTTGTCAACTCAATGCGGGACCCCTGGGGCTCATTTCCCTTCTGTCTCTCCCTGCAGGGCTGGCCACACCCTGAGGGGAAGCTATAAGGCAAACTCACCACCTCTTTATGAAGGGCTGTGGGAATCACCCATATGTCAACCTTAATTTGGGGCTTGGGGTTCAAACCCCAGCATTTCAACCATGGTTTCTTTTTGACCACTGTATGAAAACTGAGTAATCCAGTTCTGAACAGAACAAGGTACTGTGGTACAATCTTGCCTTGAAAGGGTTAGAGGCCCTTTAGGGTTGTAGGTTTTGTGTTTGCATGTTGAGGCTTTTAAAAAATAAACAGCTAGTTTATATTGCTTTATTCATAGAGCAAAGCTGTGTGCCTCTTAAGCCATTGTTAATGACCTTGATTTGTTAGGCACGCTGCCTGGGTGGATCCCAAATTAGTTGGACTTTAATTTATATTGTAAATAAACATCTAGCAGTTCTATCAAAATAGAGGTGAGAGTGCTTTACCCACTTAAGACAATTTGTGGTACTATAGTATGGAAATCTGTGTAGAGGCTGCTTGAGAGTGTGGTGTTTTTTCAGTGAAACTAAAGAAGAGTCATGAACAAGATCAGACTCAAACTTGCAGGCTCTCACTCTGTCTGGCACCACTGCTGTTGCATCTCTTTATGACCAGTTTCAAAGGAGGAATTGGGAGCAGCCCTGCCAAGGCTTTTCAGGTTTTTGGGACTGTCCTGTGTAAATGGCAGCAGTGGGTTCAGGTGCAAACTCAGAAGCGTCTTAAATCCAGACCTTTAGTGTAAAAGCGAGCACTGTAATAACTAGGCAATTATGAAGAAGGTGCTCTCTACCTCCTTTCATTGGATGGATCTCCATTCTGGGTGCTGAGGGGATGAAGCAGCTTCATCAAAATACAGGCAAGTCTGCACTTCCTATTCTTTATTCTGAAGAAAACAAGGCTTTATGTCTTTTTGGGAGATCTAAGGTAGCTGAACATACTTCATATTAGATATAGGATGTTGATGCTTTCTTCCATCTTTCTGTGTCTGCAGCCAAGCCTTTATGGTTCTTGAACTAAATGTGGCCTACTTCCATGGAGTCATCTACCTGTCCAGTAGGAAGCATTTCAGGAGCGGGAACAAAGCACAGTCTCTCTGGTATTGCAGACTGCAGCATTAAGACTTCTCTCTGCAGGAACAGTGCACCTGAGGAGACAGGGCATGCACATCTGTCCTTAGGTAGATGACCAGCTGATCAGAGACAGGCAGTGGCAATGAGCCTAGAATATGCTTGCTGTTCATCCAGATGATTATCCTAAAGAAGTGTATTAAAACAAAGAGCCAAAGTTTCAATCACAAACAATGGAGTTCATAGGGACTGTGACCAGTTCCTAGGCTAGAGAACACTTGCCCAAAGACAGGGTCCTGTCACTATGATTGCTTCTACACGAGATAAAATCTAATCCTGCTACTATGGTACAAACATGCCTTGGAGCATTAGACCGTATGTCAGCATGCATATGAAATATTTGGCTCAAGTCCATCTGCTTCCTGTAGAGGCGCCAGATGGACGAAGAATATTTTGTCATCTCATCATGTCCTCACAGAGTTGATACAATGGCTAGAACCTGAAAAGCCCAAGGAAGGGGAATACTGACTCCTGTGTTCCACCTTCTTAGTTTCTGGTCACAGGCTCTGGCAGAGATGCCTACTTGGCCTGCACAGAGGTGTGAAATGTCTGACCATAAAAGCTGTGGGACTTCATCTCAACATCTCAGAATTTAGAGCCAAAGCACTTACAGTGCCGGAGTGAATGGTGTTCGTATCGTATCTCTGAAAACTCATGCTACACACCCTGGCAGCCACCTCCTCCATTAAAAGAAAAGAACAAGCAAATAGCATGAGCTTACCATGACAACTCAAAACTATTGAAGTCTGGAAAACACTTAGAAATAGTAATTACATGGTGGACTTCAGTTACTTTATCACTGGGAGTCGAGCAGGGGAAATAGAGCTGTGTGTTTTTCATGATAGCACTGTCACAATAACAAAAGATGTTATTCCACTGCCCAACTCTTTGTTGCAATGTGGGTACAAATGCAGAATTGTTTTGCAAAATCATGTTTCTGCACTGGGCTACAGTCTTCCAGAACACCGTTGCACAAATGCTGGTGTTTGTGTGGTTTGCAGGCTGATAAGGGACATCTCCTGCTCCTTACCAGCTGAGACAGTTTGGCTTTATAAATTACAAACATCCATCAGTCTGATTCATTTCCTAACTTATGAACTATCATTTAATAGTATTCTGATGAGCTGTTTCATGCAGATACAGTCTTTGGAAGTTCACAACCTTGATTAAATACTAAAGATCAGGTGTGGTCTAGACAAAGAGAAGCGAGTGTGGAGCAGATAAGGAGGACGGTTAAACAACGTACTACCCGTCTAGATGAAAGAGGACTCCCAGATGGTTAGTACAATGTAGCCTTGCCAACAGGAAGCTTCACACCTTTATGACACATGGAAGACAGTGCAAATTAGACCAAAAAGCTAAAATAATTGAACTTTGTAGCTGTGTTTGTGTAGTGTGTTTGAGGAGAAGAGAAATTTTGCTGCTAAGGAGGTGAGGAAGGACATAATTACAATAATCAAAACGGGAGACAAAGAGCTCTTGAACGTAGCTGTCAGGAAAGAAGGGAAGGACAAAAGTTGGATGATTGCTGGGTTGCCAGATGATTAAAGTGAAGTTGTCATATTTGTGAATATTTTGTCTGGTTATGAGCATATGCAGGGTGTATTGCTGGTTATTCTGATAGATGTATGTACTGCGGCTTCCGTACAGTCACTGTTCTGTGCATTGAAATTGAATTTTATGAAAAGGCTCATTTGAGAACTATTATACACACACAGACAGAGACACGGACACACACTCTCTCTCTCTCTCCCTCTCTCTCTCCAGGATGTTTTTACCATTTAAGCTTTCGGTTTTTTGACAGTGCCTAGCCTTCTGGGTGAAAAATCTTCTCTGGGATAAACTTGATTGTCCTCTTGCTGAGAGATGCAACCATCCACTCTATTACATGGATGAGGTTCTCCTTGAAATTTTAATTAGAGGTTTTAGCTTTCATGCCATAGATGCTAACTGCAGAATATAGCTGGATCTGTATATTTGAATTTTACGCTGGCAAAGATAGAATTGTGTTTGATTCTAGAAGGATCAAGATCTGATAAGGGGACTTGATTATGGACTTTTTTCTTCTAAATTTTTGTTTGCTTTGCTCTCTAGTGTTAGCATCACCTGGTTTTCAGAGTGTTTTGATGTGTTTTTTTTTTCCGCAGGTACAGTCTGTATTCTCAAGCTTATATCTATGCTGGTTTTTTTCTTGAAGAATACAAAACCACAACTGCTACTTTTGTTCAGCTGCTCTAATGATCTTTCTAGATGCAAATTGTAGCCCTTTCAATGTCTTTACATTCTCATTCTATGTGCTGATGTTTCTTCATATTTAGCTGTAATTGAACTTACTCCTTCCTCTCAAGAAAACATTTGTTTGATCTCTGTGATTGTTTGCAGATACTCCCATGAGTGAGTGTTCTCTGAAAGTTATCTACTTTATTTGTCCACAGTAGTTTTCTATAGATTGGTCAGTCCATCATTGCCTTCCACCTTAAAAGAATTAAGATCAGCTATAAACTATTATGTCAGAACTATTTTTGTCTTGGATTGGTTTTCGGGTTTTTTTAGTAAATTTAATTTGTAAACTAATCAACAGGTGTTTCTGCATATTTTCTTAAATCTATCCCAAATATTTGCC